>NW_016808905.1:899218-921496 GCF_001698545.2 Rhinopithecus bieti | reverse complement strand
CCTGCCCTATATATTTATTTTCAAATTTGGGTCTTTAATCCATTGACAATCACCTTTGTATGTGATATTAAGTAGGAATCTAGCTTTATTTTTCCCCAAAATGTGGGCCAGTTTTTCTAAGAAATTTTACTAAACAACCACCTCTTCCCTCCTTGCTTTGTGGTACCAGGAAGTGCCATATTTGTCATGACTTGGCAGAACCTTCTTGAGAATACAGACAAGCCAGAAGAAAGCACAACTGAGCACTAGAGAGTGAGGCAGAGATGCTATTGTTTATAGTCTTGATATGTCTAAAGCCAGAAATCCACCTCTTCATTTTTGCTGGGTTTTTGTCCTTTGTAACTAAAATGACCATTACAACCATGATGTCCTAATCTCGCTTCTATGTAGAGAGCTAATTTCATATCCTGCTGAGATTCAAATGACAATGATAATTCCAGTTAACATGATTTATTCTTACTTGTATCAGTTAATTGAATTTGTGATATGGTTGGTTGGATTATTTTGTTTCTTTTTAACTTGAGAAAGAGAAACATGCAGTTTATTCTTATTTTTTTGAGACAGAGTCTGGCTTTGTCGCCCAGGCTGGAGTGCAGTGGTGCCATCTCGGCTCACTGCAACCTCTGCCTTCCAGGTTCAAGTGATTCTCCTGCCTCAGCCTCCCCAGTAGCTGGGATTACAGGCACCCACCACCGCGCCTGGCTAATTTTTGTATTTTTAGTTGAGACGAGGTTTCACCATGTTGGCCAGGCTGGTCTCGAACTCTTTTTTTTTTTTTTTTGAGACGGAGTCTCGCTCTGTCGCCCGGGCTGGAGTGCTGCAGTGGCCGGATCTCAGCTCACTGCAAGCTCCGCCTCCCGGGTTCACGCCATTCACGCCATTCTCCTGCCTCAGCCTCCCGAGTAGCTGGGACTACAGGCGCCAGCCACCTCGCCCGGCTAGCTTTTTGTATTTTTTAGTAGAGACGGGTTTCACCGTGTTAGCCAGGATGATCTCGAACTCCTGACCTCGTGATCCGCCCATCTCGGCCTTCCAAAGTGCTGGGATTACAGGCTTGAGCCACCGCGCCTGGCGTTCGAACTCTTGACCTCAAATGATCTGCCTGCCTTGGCCTCCCAAAGTGCTGGGATTACAGGCATGAGCCACTGTACCCGGCCAAGACAGAGAAACAATACAGTTGAAATGTGGTTTTTTGCTGAGATAACTGGGAAACATTTTGAGAAACTGGCAGATTTTGAGAAACTGACAGTTTTTCGCTATTAAAAGTTCACAGGAAAAACATAGGGAAAAAATATGTATATATTTTAGAGACAGAATTTTGCCCTGTTGCCCAGGCCGAGTGCAGTGGTGTAATCATAGCTCACTGCAGCTTCAAACTCCTGGGCTCAGGCAGTTCTCCTGACTCAGCCTCCCAAGTAGCTGGGACTACAAATGTGTGCCACCACAGGTAGCTAATCTTTTTATTTTATTTTTTAGAGATGGGGTCTTGCTATGTTGCCCAGGCTTGTTTTGAACTCCTGGCCTTAAGAAATCCTCCCACCTTGGCCTCCTAAAGCATTTGAATTATAGACATAAGCCATTGTGTCCAGCTAGGGAAAAAAACATTTTGAGCTTGGAGTAGGCAAAGATTTGTTAGATACAAAACCAAAAGCATAATCCATAACAAAATTAGTAAATTAGAGTTCTTCAAAAGTCAAATCTTTTTCTCTTTGAAAGATACTGTTAAGAGATGGAAAAGGCAAATTATAGCCTGGCAGAAAATATTTATAAGACACTTATCTGATAAAGAACTTGTGTCCAGAATACACAAATAATTTTCAAAACTCAATAATAAAACAACCTACCCAATTTTAAAAATGGGCAAGAGATTTGAATGCTCTTTACTAAAGAAGATGTATAGATGGCAAATAAGCACATGAAAATATGTCCAACAACATTAGTCATTAGAGAAATTAAAACCACAATGTGATATTACTACACATTCATTAGAAGGGCTAAAAAGATGGACTATACCAAGCGCTAGTGATGATCTGGAGTAACTAGAAGTCTTATATACAACTAGTGTGAATATGAAGTGACCAAACACTTTTTTTTTTTTTAGACAGGGTCTCACTTTGTTGCCCAGGCTGGCCTCGAACACATGAGCTCAAGGGATCTTCCCACCTCAACCTCCTGAGTAGCTGGGACTACAGGAGTGCTACTGTGCCCAGCTCCAAATGATCAAACACTTTGGAAAACTGCTTAGCATAAGTTCTCCAAAAGACATTATATTTGTTTCCTAAGGCTGCTGTAAAAAAGCACAAATTAGAAATGTATTGACAGAACAGAAATCGATTCTCTCACAGTTCTGGAGGCTAGAGGTCCCAAAACAACCCTGTCGGTAGGATTGGTTCTTCTGAGGGCTCTCAGGGAGGGTCTGTTCTGTATCTTTATCCTGGCTTCCAGAGATGGCTGGCAAGTTTTGTCTTTCCTTGGTTTACAGCATCACTCCAGTATCTCCCTTTGTTTCCACATGGAGTTTTCCCTGTGTGTCTGTATTTCGGTTTCTTTCCTCTTCTCCTATAAGGATATCAGCCATATTAGATTAGAGTCCCCCAAACTGAGTATGACCTCATCTAACTTTGCAGATATCTGCAAAGACTATTTCCAAATAAGGTCACATTCACATGGACCAGAGGTTTAGGACTTCATATATATTTTTGGAAGGCGCAGTTTGACCCATAATATACATGTACTCGAATATTCATAAAAGCACAATTTGTAATAGCCTAGAACAGCAAGAGATCTTGCTACTCATCAACAGTTGAATAGATAAATAAATCATGATATATTCATGTGATGAATACCATAATACAGTAAAAATTAACTATCTACAACTATGGACAATATGGATGAATCTCACAAATAAAATGCTGGATAAAATAAATAAAACAGCATATACTGGCTGGGCACAGTGGCTCACTCCTATAATCCCAGCACTTTGGGAGGCCGAGGCGAGTGAATCACTTGAGGTCAGGAGTTCAAGACCAGCCTGGCCAACATGGTGAAAGCCCGTCTCTACTAAAAATATAAAAATTAGCGAGTGTGATGGCGCATGCCTATAGTCCTAGCTACTCAGGAGGCTGAGGCAGGAGAATCACTTGAACCTGGGAGGCAGAGATTGCAGTGAGCCAAGATCGTGCCACTGTAGTGCAGCCTGGGTGACAGAGTAAGACTCCGTCTCAAAAAAAAAAAAAAAATTCTTTTTCACAGATTTTGTTGTTGTTGTTGTTGTTAAGACATAGGATCTCACTATGCTGCTTAGGCTGGCCTTGAACTCCTGGACTCAAGCGATCCTCCCATCTCAGCCTCCTAAGACTACAGGCTTGCAGCACTATACCCAGCTAAGAATTCTTAATTTGCCTCCTTAAGAGAAGTACATCAATAAATATGATTTCTTCAAATGTAGTAACTCTGAAATATTCACTTAGAGTCCCTGAGAGATCAAAAGAGGTTCAGACTACTTAATTTTTTTTTTTTTTTTTTTTTTTTTTTTTTTTTTTTTTTTTTTTTTGAGACGGAGTCTCGCTCTGTCGCCCGGGCTGGAGTGCAGTGGCCAGATCTCAGCTCACTGCAAGCTCCGCCTCCCGGGTTTACCGCCATTCTCCTGCCTCAGCCTCCGAGTAGCTGGGACTACGGCGCCCGCCACCTCACCTGGCTAGTTTTTTGTATTTTTTAGTAGAGACGGGGTTTCACCGTGTTAGCCAGGATGGTCTTGATCTCCTGACCTCGTGATCCGCCCGCCTCGGCCTCCCAAAGTGCTGGGATTACAGGCTTGAGCCACCGCGCCCGGCCAGACTACTTAATTTTTTAGGCTCTTAGTTTTATATATACACAGAAATGCACAGACAGGGTGACAAATATTGTGTGATACGTTGTGTAATGTATTTTATATTTTTACATTTACTAAATACAATAATTTTAACATAAAAGAATTCCAAACAATGTCAATGATGTCAAAAGTCCTAACATAGGTCCTTCTCACTGTGAAGGCACTATTCTAGATGGTGGGGATACATCAGAGAACAGAATAGACAAAATCCTTGCCTGCTAAGAGCTTGCATTCTTGCTGGCAGGAGATAGGCAATAAACAACAAACATAAGAAATATGCTAATTCTGTGGTATGATAGAGGGGATAAGTCACCATGGGGAAAAAAAGTAAAGCAAAGAAAAAGTGTTCAGGGGAGAAGGGGAGGGACTATGTTTTAATGGAGTGGGCAGGGTAGACCTCCTTAAGAAGGTGACAGTTGAGCAAAAATTTGAAGAAGAAAAGGGAAGGAGCCATATGAATATCTGATGGGAGGGGGAATCACGTCAAATAGATGGATGTTCCAAAGGCCCTTAAGATGTAGCCATACTGGCATGTTTGAGGCAAAACAAGGACAAATTCCATTTGTATAAATGGAGAGAAATATGTGTGAAGGAGAGTAGTAAATGAATCAGACAGGTAAAGGGCATTCAGAATATACAGAGCATCTTAGGTGCTATAAGAACCTTAGCTTCCTCTCTGACAGAAATGGAAAGCCATTGCAGGGATTTGAGCAGAAGAGTGACATGATCTGATTTCCATTTTATTTTTTTGAGACAGGGTATCATTCTGTCATCCATGCTAGAGTGCAGTGGCACAATCATGGCTCACTGCAGCCTCAAACTCCTGGGCTCAAGCGATCCTCTTACCTCAGCCTCCCTAGTGGCTGGGACTACAGGCATGCACCATGATACCAAGTTAATTTTTAAAATTTTTGTAGATACAGGGTCTTGTTATGTTGTCTGGTCTGGTCTCAAACTTCTGGCCTCAAGTGATCCTCCTGCCTCAGCCTCCCAGAGTGTTGGGATTACAGGTGTGAGCCGTCACCCCATCCTGACTTCCCATTTTAACCTAATTTTTCTGGCTGCTATGTTGAGAATAGATTTTAAGAGGCAAGTATAAAAGTAGTGAGACAAGAAAGGAGGTTAATTAAATAATTCATGTGGGAGGATGATAGCAGAAGTGATAACAAATGGTTATACTTGGATATATTCTGAACATAGGGCCAGGAGAATTTGCTGACAGACTAAGATGGGTGAGCAGGAGGTATAAGAGAAAAAGAAGAGTCATGGAAGATGCCAACCCAAGAACCAAGATGTGAAAGAGGGCAGACTGGGTAAGTTTGAGGCAGAATATTAGGAGCTCAGTTTGAACTTGTTAAGATTGAGATGCCCTTTTTTTTTTTTTGCTTCCCGGCCATCTCAGCTGCTGCTCTTGGTTGAGGGCTGTCCCGCACCTAAGGCAGGAAGATGGTGGCCGCAAAGAAGACAAAAAAGGCGCTGGAGTCAATTAACTCTAGGCTCCAACTTGTTATGAAAAGTGGAAAGTACGTGCTGGGGTAGAAGCAGACTCTGAAGCCAAGGCAAAGCTAAATTGGCCATTCTTGAACAACTGCTCAGCTTTGAGGAAATCCAAAACAGAGTACTATGCAATGTTGGCCAACACTGGTGTCCATCACTACAGTGGCAATAATACTGAACTGGGCACAGCAAGCGGAAAATACTACAGAGTGTGCACACTGGCTATCATTGATCCAGGTAACTCTGACATCCTTAGAAGCATGCCAGAACAGACTGGTGAACAGTAAACCATGCAAAAATTTTCCTTTAATAAAATTTGCCTGGGCTTGTTTAAAAAAAAAAGAAAGATTGAGTTACCCCATTTGTCTTAAATAAAGATATTCAGTAGACTATTGAGTTCATGGTTCTGGAATTCAGGGGAGAGGATGTCTGTACTGGAGATACTTTTGAGAGTCATCATCATATAGTGATATTGAAAACTGTAAGATTTGGATGAGTTTGCCATGAGAGTGAGGGTAGAAAAGAGGAGAGGTCGTCCAAGGTCTGAGCCCTAAACTCCTCTAACATTAAGGGGCTGTGGGGATTAGAAAGAAACAGCAAAGGATCAGGAACAGAACCACAGGAGGCAGAAAGAAAATCAGGGAGTTGTGGTGTCACAGAAGCCAAGTGAGGCCAGTGTTTCCAGGAACTGGGAGTGATCAGCTGGGTCCAGTGTTGCTCAGTAGGTCAAGAAAGATAAAGACTGAAAGCTGACCTTTGGAATTGACAACGCGAAGGGCACTGTTGACCTTGACAAAGGCAGTTTCTGGGGAGTGGTATAGACAAAAATCTGACTAACATGGATTTAAGAAACAATGAGTCAGGCCAAGAAAAAAAGAGAGAACACAATTACTGATATCAGAAATTACAGAGGTGACATCACTACAGATATGATGGGCAATAGAAGGATAATAAAAGAATACTATGAACAGCTTTATGCCCACAGATTTGATCACCTAGATGAAATGGATCAATTCCTTGAAAGACACAAACTGCCAAAACACGCAAGAAGCAATAGACAATCTGAACAGGCCCGTATCTATTAAAGACATTGAGTGAATAATTAATAACTTTTCAGAACAGAAAGCACCAGACCTAGATGGATTCACTGGTGAATTCTACCAAATGTCTATAGAAGAAATTACACTAATTATCTACCTTCTCTTTCAGAGGATAGATGCAGACGGGGATACTACTTCCTAACTAAACCCTAATACCAAACCAGCCAAAAACATCACAAAGGAAACTATATACCTATACACCAGCACTGAACAAGTGGAATTTGAATTAAAAACATACTATCATTTACGTTATTACCCCCCAAAATGAAATACTTAGGTATAAATCTAACAAAATGTGTACTAGATCTATATGAGGAAAACTGGAAAACTCTAATGAACAAAATCAAAGAAGAACTAAATAAATGGAGAGATATTCCATGTTCATGGATAGGAAGACTCAATAGAGTCAAGATGTCATTCTTTCCAACTTAATCTATAGTTTCAAAGCAAACCCAATCCCAGTCTCAGAAAGTTATTTTGTAGATATCAACAAACTGATTCTAAAGTTTATATGGAGAGGCATAAGACCCAGAATAGTCAATACAATACTGAAGAAGAGTAAAGCTGGATAACTGACACTACCTGACTTCAACACTTAATATAAAGCTGTAGTAATCAAGACAATGTAGTACTGATGAAAGAACAAACAGATCAAGGTCAGGCGCGGTGGCTCACACCTGTAATCACAGCACTTTGGGAGGCCGAGGAGGGCGGATCACAAGGTCAGGAGATAGAGACTATCCTGGCTAACATGGTGAAACCCCGTGTCTACTAAAAATACAAAAACAAAATTAGCTGGGCGTGGTGGCGGGCGCCTGTAGTCCCAGCTACTTGGGTGGCTGAGGTGGGAGAATGGCGTGAACCTGGGAGAGGGGAGCTTGCAGTGAACTGAGATTGCGCCACTGCACTCCAGCCTGGGCGACAGAGCGAGACTCTGTCTCAAAAACAAACAAACAAACAAAAAATCAATAAAGCAGAATAGAGATCCCAGAAATAGACCCACATAAATATAGCCAACTGATCTCTGACAAAGGAGCAAAGGCAATATGATGGAGCAAAAAAAGTCTTTTCTTTTTCTTTTTTTTTTTTAGGCAGAGTCTCATTCTGTTGCCCAGGCTGGAGTGCAGTGGTGTGATCTCGACTTACTGCAACCTCCACCTCCTGGGTTCAAGTGATTCTCCTGCCTCAATCTCCTGAGTAGCTGGGATTACAGGAATGTGCCGCCACTCCTGCCTAACTTTTGTATTTTTAATAGAGACGGGGTTTCACCATGTTGGCCAGGCTGGTCTCAAAATCCTGACCTCAAGTGATCCATCCACCTCATCCTCCCAAAGTGCTGGGACTACAGGCATGAGCCATCACACCTGGCCAAAAATAGTCTTTTCAACAAATGGTACTGGAAAACCTGGACATCCACATGTAAACAAACAAGCAAACAAACCAACCCAAATCTAGATACAGATCTTAAACTTTTCACAAAAACTAATTTAAAATGGATCATAAAACTAAATAAACCTCAAAACTCTAAAACTCCTAGAATGTAACATAAAAGGAAACTTAGATGACTTGGGTATGGCAATAAATTTCACTCATGGTTATAGTAAGGATTAAACAAAATAATACTTTAAAACATTAAAACAGTGCCTGGAATGTTTGCTTTGCATAATCCCGTGTTCCCCATTGCTATGAAGAAATCATGTTTTGGTATATTCAATTATATTTTAATTGAACCACAGAGGCCATTTAGCAAACCCATTAGTTAGATAACTTTTTTGACATACAAATAAATTATCTCTTACTTGATCTGTTTAATTAAAAAACAAAACAAATAGTTCTTTTTTTTTTTTACAATGCTATCTTGGGAACTGTGAGGTCTCCTGTCACTAGGTTACCTCTGGGTGGGCTTCAGGAGAGTGACACAAGGAGCCTGAAGGTCACCTGACCCAGTGTCACTCACTGGCTGCCAGATGGATTCATAGCTAAGGTTTTTGGTAGGAAACGAATTCACAAAACTTTTTTTTTTTTTTTTTTTGAGACAGAGTTTTGCTCTGTTGCCCAGGCTGGAGTGCAGTGGCGCCATCTCGGCTCACCACAACCTCCACCTCCCGGGTTCGAGCAATTCTCTTGCCTCAGCCTCCTGAGTAGCTGGGACTACAGGAATGCGCCACCACATCCGGCTAATTTTTGTATTTTTAGTAGAGATGGGGTTTCACCATGTTGGCCAGAATGGTCTTGATCTCCTGACCTTGTGATCCACCTGCCTCCGCCTCCCAAAATGCTAGGATTACAGGTGTGAGCCACTGCACCCAGCATTCACAAAACATTTTAAAATTTTACTTGCCAACATTTAAAAATCAAGAGATTTCATATAAAAACTTGATTTCCAGACTTAATAAATCGCAAGATTCTGCAACCCTGGGACTGAAACCCTGTAGCACAGCCTTCTTCTGTGGTACAGAATAAAGGCTTCCTCCTTTAGCTGTGCTGGTGTCCTCCAGTGCAATACAGCCCTACTGTTTCCAGCCCACTTGCTTCTCTCATTTGCTCCTCCCTGGTTCCTGTAGGCACCTGAGTTTGTAACTTCTAATTATTTCAATCCTTCCCTTTTTAGATGTGGAGGCCGAGGTCTCGTAGAGAAATAGGCAGCTGGAACTGGAATCTTAGCCATCAGACCAGGGCTCTTTTACATGCCTTGTGTTGTTTCTTTTATATTTGGTTGTTTTGAGAAAAAGATGATAGCTTAAAAAAAAAAAAAGGTAAGACATAGTGGGGGGCCGGGCGCGGTGGCTCACACCTGTAATCCCAGCACTTTGAGAGGCTGAGGCGGGCAGATCACGAGGTCAGGAGTTCGAGACCAGCCTGGCCAATATGGTGAAACCCAGTCTTTACTAAAAATACAAAAAAAAATTAGCTGGGCGTGGTGGCATGCGCCTGTAGTCCCAGCTACTTGGGAGGCTGAGGCAGAAGAATCACTTGAACCCAGGAGGCGGAGGTTGCAGTGACCTGAGATCACACCACTGCACTCCACCCTGGTTGACAGAGCGAGACTCCATCTCAAAAAAATAAAAAATAATAAAATAAAAGACATAGTGGGGAAAACTAAAATTTAGAGATTTTTAGGCACCATTTAGGTGATTAAATTGAGATTAAGGAAAAAGTGGAGGTCAGTAGAATTCTTTTTCTCTGTAGAAAATAGCTTCATTGTTGGCCAGGCCCGGTGGCTCACGCCTGTAATCCCAGCACTTTGGGAGGCTAAGACAGGCGGATCATGAGGTCAGGAGATCGAGACCATCGTGGCTAACATGGTGAAACCCTGTCTCTACTAAAAATGCAAAAATTAGCTGGGCGTGGTGGCGGGCACCTGTAGTCCCAGCTACTCAGGAGGCTGAGCCAGGAGAATGGCGTGAACCCGGGAGGCAGAGCTTGCAGTGAGCGGAGATCGCGCCACTGCACTCCAGCCAGGGAGATGGAGCGAGACTCCATCTCAAAAAAAAGAGAAGAAAATAGCTTCATTGTTTTGGGGAAAATGATGTATGTTCAGTGCAAAAGATTCCAGCAATACAGATAAGTACAAAGAAGAGGGTAAAGATTCCCCGAAATTTCACACTTCACTTATAATTTCCATTAACATTTTGATATGTAAATTTCTACATCCCCTCTTGACATATTTATAGATACACTTAATCTAACACTGTCTCAGCCAGGGATTATGTGTGAGTGTGGGGTTTTAGAGTTCCCACATAATCTTCATCAGCTTCTCTCCAACCAATTATTTGATATAGCCAATTGGGATATTTTTCAATTATATTAAGGTGCTATGCAACTACAAGGTCAAGCCTTCTTTGTCCCAATTCCCTTCCAATGAGATTGTTATGCACACATCCAGCCCACCTATATAGAAATTCTGAAGCTGCTAGATTGCATGTTTTTCTGAATGAGAGTGTCCATACAAGTCACTCTCATTATGTTCTGTAATTTGATTTTCCCACCAATAATACTTCTGGAATATTTGTGTCTAGTATATAAACATAGACTTTTAAAACCCCCCACAAATTTCCCTTTTAAGAACACCTTCAGCATCCTCAAGACAAGCCAGTTGGTCTCTTACACAGACTTTGCTCCATCTGATTGATGCCTGGGAAAATGGGAATAGCTGATTGAAACCCATTATGCACATTCAAGTCTGTCTGATTGTTCACAATAGGCACTGATGAGAACAATGAGTTTCTCAATGATTGTATTAGTCAGGATTTGCTGCAATAATGTTGCATAACAGACAACTCCCAAATGTCAGTGATTCGTAAGAACAAATATTTATTTTTCACTCACTGGTCTGTGCACTGCAAGTGGGTTGTCCAGGCTCGCTTGGGCTTAGGTTTGGGTCTTTTCTACGTGTTTCTCATTCCAGGACCCAGGCTAAGTGGGCAATGGCTACTTGGTGCGTTCTCTCCTCAAAGCAAAAGGCAGAAATGCAGGAGGTCATGCTTAATTTCACAAACTCATATAAAGTCTCTGGTTAGATATAGCATATGATATATCTGCCCACATTGTATTGAGGCAAGAGAATGGGAGGCGGGAGGTTGCAGTGAGCCAAGACTGTGCCACTGCACTCCAGCCTGGTGACCCAGCAAGACTCTGTCTCAAAAAAAAAAAAAAAAAGAAAAGAAAAGAAAACCAGCCTGAGCAACATAATGAGACCCTGTCTCTATGAAAAATTATTTTAAGCATAAAAAATGGTAAAACAAAACAAAAACAAAGATATACAAATGGCCAATAAGCACATGAGAAGATGCTTGACATTACTAATCATCAGGAAAATGCAAATCAAAAACACAGTGAGATACCACTTCACAAACATTAAGATGGCTATTATTATTATTATTATTTTTTTTTTTGAGACGGAGTCTCGCTCTGTCGCCCGGGCTGGAGTGCAGTGGCCGGACCTCAGCTCACTGCAAGCTCTGCCTCCTGGGTTTACGCCATTCTCCTGCCTCAGCCTCCCTAGTAGCTGGGACTACAGGCGCCCGCCACCTCGCCCGGCTAGTTTTTTGTATTTTAGTAGAGACGGGGTTTCACCATGTTAGCCAGGATGGTCTCGATCTCCTGACCTCGTGATCCACCCGTCTCGGCCTCCCAAAGTGCTGGGATTACAGGCTTGAGCCACCGCGCCTGGCCAAGATGGCTATTATTAAACAAACAAACAAACAAACAAACAGAAAATAACAAATGTTGGTAAGAATGTAAAGAAACTGGAACACAGGTAATTTGTGGTAGGAATGCAAAACGGTTCAGTCACAGTAAAAAACTGGTGGTTCCTCAACAAGTTAAACATAAAATAGCCATATGACCCTACAATTTCATTCCTAAGTATATACCAAACAAATTGAAAATGAGCACTCAAACAAGTACATGTACATATTCATAGCAGTACTATCCACAATAGCCAAAAAGTAGAGAAAGTGTAACTGTCCATCAATGGAGAATAAACAAATTAGGGAATATATATACAATGGAACATTATTCAGCCATAAAAAGAAACAAAATACTGATGTATGCTACAACGTGGATGGCCTCCAAAATATTATGCTAAGTGAAAGAAACCAGATACAAAATGTCACATTTTGTACAATTCCATTTATATGAAATATCCAAAATAGATAAATCCACAGAGACAGGCTCAAGTGATCTTCCCATCTCAGCTTCCTGAGTGGCTGGGACTATAAGTGCATGCCACCATGCCCAGCTAATTTTTTTTTTTTTTTTGGAGAGATGGGGTTTCGCTATGTTGCCCAGGCTAGTCTCAAACTCTTAGGCTCAAGTGAGCTATCAGCCTCCCAAAGTGCTGGGATTACAGATGTGAGCCACTATGCCCAGTCAAAAAGGTTACCTTTTAATTAGAAAGGCCACACTCAAGCTGGACACAGTGGTACATGCCTAGTCCCAGCTACTCAGAAGGCTGAGGTGGGAGGATGGCTTGAGCCCCAGGAGCTCAAAGCCAGCCTAGGCAACATAGTGAGATCTCATGCTTTGAAAGAAAAGAAAAGTAAAAGAAAGGCGACACCCAGAGAGTCCAGTTTTAGACAACTTGAGTTGGAAGCACCTGCACAACATCCAAGTGGAGATGTTCAGGAAGCCCCTGGGTATAAGGCTCTGGAGTTTAAGAGAAAACTTGAGGCTAGAGAAACAGTTTTAGAGAAATTAGTACAGAGTTAGTAACTGGAGCTGTGGAATTACATGAGATGTCTCAGAGAGTGCCTTCACATTACCCTGTTAGAAAACAAAATAAGAAAAAACAACCAATTGTTTCTTTATGGACAAATCGCCAATTTGGCAAGGTAGTAAACTTGGTGAATAACTCAGACTTTCTTCCTTTGAAATGTTGTTACATTTTAAATTTCCAATAAACCAAATTGGTTAGGTCACCAAGTGGTCTACATGATAAATGACACATATATGTTACTCTAGGAGTGTCAACCTAAGTGTCAACAGTGGTTGTGGCAGAGACTGATGGTAGCCTCCTGCAATCTTCCTCTTCCTTAGCATTAAGAATCCTGATTATCTTGGCACGTTGATGCCCAGATTACTAATTCATTCTCTTCACTTCTTATAACTCTATTGAGATTTTCTATTTCTAGGTTATCTAATTTGTTAACATACAGTTATTCATAGTAGTCCCTTATAACCTTTTGTACTTCTGTAAACTCTGTGGTAATGTTCCCTCTTCTATTCCTGATTTTAGAAACCTGCAAGTTCTCTCTTTTTTCCCAGCCTAGCTAAAGATTCAGCAATTTTGTTGATCTTTTCAAAGAACCAACTTTTGATTTTGATTATTTTCTCCATTACCTTTCTGTTCTGTATTTCATTTATTTCTGCTTGAATGTTTATTATTTCCTTCCTCCTACTTGCTTTGGGTTTAATTTGCTCTTCTTTTTTTTTTAGTTTCATAGTGAGGAAGGTTGGCAATTGTTTTGACATCTTTCTTTTTTTAAATTGTAAGTACTTACAGCTATAAATTTCCTGTTAGCACTGTTCTGACTCCCATAAGTTTTTGAACATTGTGTTTTCATTTTTACTCAACTCAAAGTATTTTCTAATTTCACCAGTGATTTATCTTTTGACCCTTTAGTTATTTATGAATGTTTTGTTTCATTTTCACATATTTGCAAATTCCCCAGATTTCCTTCTGTTGCTGAATTTAATTTTATTCCATTGTGATTGGAGAAGATAATTTGAATGATTTCAATCCATTTACATTTTTAACATTTTTGATATTTGGGAGGCTGAGGAAGGAGGATCACTTGAGCCCAGGGGTTAAGTCCAGCATGGGCAAAACAGTGAGATGTGTCTCTCTTAAAAAGAAAATACATCCTCCCTCCCCAAGATGGCTGCTGAAGATGAGTCACTCACTGTTGCCACGGCTCCCGGAACTGCTCGAAACTGGCAAACAGCTTCTGGATGAAGTAGAAGTAGCGACTGAAACCACCTGTCACCGGATAGTCCAGGAGAAGGTGTTCAAGGGCCCGGACCTCTTTGAGAAGGCTCCCGAAATGTTATCGCAGCTCGACATGTTCAATTGAAATGAAGATTTGGAAGAGATTGCTTCCACCGACCTGAAGTAGCTGTTGGTGCCAGCGTTTCAAGGAGCCATCACCATGAAACAAGTCAACCCCAGCAAGCGTCTAGATCATTTGCAGCAGGTTCGAGAACACTTTATAAACTACTGAACTCAGTGCCATTACTATCATGTTGCAGAGTTTGAGCTGCCCAAAACCAAGCACAACTCAGCTGAAAATCACACTGCTAATTCCTCCATGGCTTCTCCTAGCCTCCTTGCTATGGCATCTCAAAGACAGGCTAAAATAAAGAGATACAAGCAGAAGAAGGAGTTAGACCATGGGATATCTGCAATGAAGTCTGCTGTGGAAAGTGGTCAAGCAGGTGATGAGCGTGTTCATGAATATTATTATCTTCTTCACCTTCAGAGGTGGATTGATATCAGCTTAGAAGAGACTGAGAGCATTGACCAGGAAATAAAGAGCCTGAGAGAAAGAGCCTCTTCAAAGAGGCGTCAGCTTCTAACTCATCTCTCCAGGATAGGCCTCCAGTGAAACCCTTCATTCTCATGGGGAACACGGCCCAGACCAAAGTATTTGGAGCTGGTTATCCAAGTCCAGCAACTATGATGGTGAGTGACTGGTGTGAACAACATCGGAAATATGGAGCATTGCCAGATCGGGGAACAGCCAAGGCAACACCAGAGGAATTCAGGAAAGCGGCTCAGCAACAGGAAGATCAAGAAGTAAAGGAGGGAGAAAATGATGAACACTCTACAGAGTTTGGGGGTGGGATAACTGGAAGGACACCCATCCTAGGGGCTATGGCAACTGACAGAACATGGACTGATCTTCCCACAACACCACAGGACTGCAGGGTGCACACCTCCCCTGCCAAGGAAAACCATGCAGTCTCCTCCTCCCTGGGCTCCTGCTTCAGCTGTGTACAATGAAGGCAAAGATTCTAAGTGTTGCTTTGCATTCGATGAAGTGTCAAGTGATTAAGTGCGTATTTGTACCCTAGATGATGTGGGCCAGCAATCTTGTTTTGGCATCATCCTTCTCATCATGCTGTATTCCAATTTCTTAAGTGGAGAGAAAAGAGTGCCGAGAAATGGCTCTGTTTAATCAATGGCTGTCTGAATTCTCTGAAAAAATAATAAAATTCCCTTCTATTAAAAAAAAGGAAAATACAGTGATAGATTTTGATATGCATTTTATGGCCTAACATATGTTCTGTCCTAGAGAATGGCCCATATATACTTGAGAAAAATGTATATTCTGTTGTTGTTGGGTGGAGTGTTCTATAGATGTCTATTAGACCTAGTTGGTTTATAGTATTATTTAAGTCTTCTATTTTCTTCTTGATCTTCTGTCTAGTTGTTTTATCCATTACTGAATGTGACGTATTGAGGTCTCCAGCTCTTATTGTTGAATTGTCTATTTTTCCTTTAATTCTGTCAGTTTTTGTGTCATTTACTTTTTGGCTCTGTCATTAAGTTAATTATGTTTATAACTGTTATACTTTCTTGAGGGACTGACTCTTTTATCATTAGAAAATGGCCTCTGTCTCTAGTAAAAATTTTTTGTCTTAAGTCTATTTAGTCTTATATTAATACAGCCATTTTAGCCCTCTTTTAGTTACTCTTTACATGGTATGTCTTTTCCCATCCTTTTGTTTTTAAGCTCTTTATATCTTGAATCTAAAGTGTGTCGCTCTTTATATCTTGAATCTAAAGTGTGTCTCTTGTAGAATGAAATAATGGCGTTTGCAGCAACCTGGATGGAATTGGAGACCATTATTCTAAGTGAAGTAACTCAGACATGGAAAACCAAACATCATATGTTCTCACTCATAAGTGGTAGCTAAGCCATGAGGATGCAAAGGTGTAAGAATGACACAATAGACTCTGGGAACTTGGGGGAAAGGAGGGTAGGGGGTGAGGGATAAAAGACTACATGTTGGGTATAGTGTATACTGCTCAGGTGATGGGTGCACTAGAATCTCAGAAATCACCACTAAATAACTTATTCATGTAACCAAACACTGCCTGTTCCCCAAAAAACCTTTGAAATAAAATAATAATAATAACAACAACAATAATAATAAAAATAAAGTGTGTCACTTGTAGACACAATATAGTTGGATCATGTTTTTCATCAGTTTTGCTAATCTCTGCCTTTGATTGGAGTGTTTAAACCATTTACACTTAATGTAATTATGAATAAGAGGTTTTATCATTGTCATTTTCCTACTTTTCCTATATTGTTAAATATGTTTTACTGTACCATTTTATTCCCTTGTAATTTATTTTAGCATTCTTTGAGTTATTTTGTAATTGCCTTAGAGATTACGATTAATATCTAAACTTAAAACAATTTAGTTTGTATTAGTAGCAGGTTAATTTCAATAGGATACACAAACTTTTTTCCTGTATAGCTCATTCCTTCTCTCCCGCTTTGTCCCATTATTGACATAAAAATTATATCTTTATACATTATATACCCATTGACATAGATTTGTAAATATTGTTTTATGTAATTATCTTTTAAATCAGATAGGAGAAAAGGAACATTTCAAACAAAAATTACCTTTATACTGCTTTTTGTATTTACATATGTAGTTACCATTACCAGTGGTATTTCTTTATTTCTTCATGTGGGGAGAGAATCTGTAAACAGGGCTAATTAAAATGTCACAAGGCTCACTGTTTTTTGTTTGTTTTTTTAACCACAATTCAGCCAATTTCTTCAAGAAATGCTTTTTGTATTGTTGCAAGCCTTTGATTAATATCCAGTGTTCTGAAAAGTTGATTTTACTATTTTGTCAGTATTTTATTACTGTTATGGAGGAGTAGATTTTTGGAGATCCTTATTCTAGCGTTCCCACTCCAGTGCCCACCTAAACATTCTATATTTCCCATTTTTTTCTGGCAGCTATGGCACGGTGTGACTGAGTTTGGTCAATTAGTTATAAAATATATTGTGTGGCAGCTTCTTGGAAAATCACCTTATCACAGATGTGGTGACTCACACCTGTAATCTCAGCACTTTGGGAGGCTGAACTGGGAGGATCACGTGAGTCCAGGAGTTTAAGATCAGCCTAGGAAACACAGCTAGACTCTATTTCTATTATTTATTTATTTACTTATTTATTTAGAGACAAGATCTTACTCTGTCACCCAGGCTGACGTGCACTGGTGTGATCACAGCTCCGTAGAGCCTCCTGGGCTCAAGCAATCCCCCAATCTCAGCCTCTTAAGTAGCTGGAACCACAGGCGTGCATTGCCAGGCTCAGCTAATTTTTAAATTTTTTGCAGACAGGTTCACACTATGTTGCCCAGGCTGTTCTTGAAATCCCAGGCTCAAGTGATCCTCCTGCTTCGGCCTCCTAAAGTGCTGAGACTACAGGCATGAGCCACTGTGCCCAGCCTATACATTTTTTAAAATTAAAGAAAAAAGTAAAAAAGAGAACCACTTTAAAAGGACATGTCCTTTGTACCTTTCTTGTCTCATTTCTCCAATCTGCTACTTGGAATGTGAATGTAATGACTAGAACTCTGGCAGATATCTTAGACCATGAGGATGGGGATTATACCTTAATGATGGAGTGAAGATCTGGAAGTTGATGGATTATGATGGCTTTGGAACCACTGTACAAGCACTAGATAGCCAGTGGACAGACATTTTATATTAGAGAAATATTCTTCTGCTTTATTTGATGTTATTTTGGATATTTTTTCTGAGTAATTGTAGCTGAAATTAATTTTGACTCATATAGTAGCTATTACTGGACTATACGAGTATTCATGATTTTTATCTACTTCTCTTCTCCCTCCCTCCCTTCCTTCCTCCCTCCTTCCCTCCCTCCCCCCCCCCTTTCTTTCTTTCTTTTTTTCTTTCACAGAGTCTCGCTCCTGTAGCCCAGGCTGGAGTGCAATGGCACGACCTCGGCTTACTGCCACCTCCACCTCCCAGGTTCAGGCGATTCTCCTGCCTCAATCTCCCAAGTGGCTGGGATTACAGGTGCCTTCCACCACGCCCGGCTAATCTTTTTTGTATTTTTAGTAGAGACAGGGGTTTCACCATGTTGGCCAGGCTGGTCTCGAACTCCTGACCTCAGGTGATCCACCTGCCTCAGCCTCCCAAAGTGCTAGGATTACAGGTGTGAGCCACCGTGCCCGGTCAATTTTTATGTATTTCTTTATATTTTTTTGTGTTACCTAGTTTTCCCATAATTAGTGTCTATTACTTTTTTAGTCAGAACAAAAAGTATTTCCATGTAAATAAATGCATACGGTCATACTAAGGTATATACTAAAATGTACATATATGTATTTAATATATAAAATGTATATACATACATGTATAATATATGTCATATTGGTATATGTATTTATATATTTATTCACACAAAAATACACACACATACGTATATTTCCATAGTTTTATGTTTTAGAAGATTGAAAACTGTCTTCTATTAGTTGGTCATATATCAGATGGATGAATTTCCAAAATAACTAGAACACAGTCACAACAATCAAGCAAATCAACAATTCAATCCCAAAACTTTGTTTCAGTTGCTATGATGGGGAGAGACAAAGATAAACAAGAGCCGATGGTAGAAATCACAGTGTTTGGGAGATGAGATGAACGGAGATTTGGCAAAGGCATACTATTGAAATAAGAAACATTGACACAAGTCAGTAAAGCAACATCTGCAAACCTTCCCCTCTGCCTTTTCTGGAGGGACACAACCCACGCAGACCCAGGGACTCTAATATTATTTCAGTGTTCCTGTAATATTTACAGTAGTGCCTTTAGTTGTTTTCTCTGACTACTACGTGATTGCAACCAGGTAAGCCAGTTCTGCGGCCAAAACCATCTGGGAGGAGGCAGCCTGGAGATACCTTGGAAAAGAAATAAATATGACTCATTTATAAAAGCTAGATGACTGCCATACTTGGCCCTGGGTGAAATATAAGAGAATACGATTTAGGTGAGATTAAAAACCAAAGATCAGAATAAGCGCTTCTTTAATCTATTTGAGAATAAGAATTTTAAGCCTCTCCCTGGAGCTTTTTACTTAGAATACTGAATTGCTCATGTTCTCTTTTTCCAATATTTTATTTTTTATTTAATTATTATTATTTTTTGAGTTGGAGTCTCGCTCTCTTGCCCCGGGGGGAGTGCAGTGCGGTGATCTCCCCTCACTGCAAGCTCCACCTCCCAGGTTCATGCCATTCTCCTGCGTCAGCCTCCAAGTAGCTGGGACTACAGGCACCCACCACCACGCCCGGCTAATTTTTTGTATTTTTGGTAGAGACAGGGTTTCACCATGTTAGCTAGGATGGTCTCGATTTCCTGACCTCATGATCTGCTCACCTCGGCCTCCCAAAGTGCTGGGATTACAGGCGTGAGCCACTGCGTCCGGCCCCAGTATTTTATTTGTATTAGCTATACGTGCATACATTTTAAAAAACAAAATATTAAAAAGTTCAAAATCACCTCTCCTTTGCTCTCCAGTCCTACACTCTAGAAGCAACTACATTCAATACTTTTATTTGTTTATTCTTTTATTGGTTGCATATTTTTAAATAATATGCTTATTGTGTTAATTTCTGATTGATTGAATTTAGACATTGTGTATAGCTTTCTGAATCAGGCAGCTTCAAGTCAGAAAACTAAAACCCTTAGCAAATTTAGTAGAGAAAATTTAATACAGTCATAAAGGGGTTGGAACTTCAGTTCCTTTTTTTTTTTCTTTTTTTTTTTTTTTTTTTTTTGAGACAGAGTCTCTCTCTGTCGCCCAGGCTGGAGTGCAGTGGCACGAGCTTGGCTCACTGCACCCTCCGCCTCCCAGGTTCAGGCGATTCTCCTGCCTCAGCCTCCTGAGCAGGTGTGATTATAGGCGCACGCCACCACACCCGGCTAATTTTTGTATTTGTAGTAGAGATGGGGTTTCACCATGTTGGCCAGGGTGGTCTCAAACTCCTGGCTCAAGTGATCCGTCCACCTCGGCCTCCCAAAGTGCTGGGATTACAGGCGTGAGCCACTGCACCCGGCCCAGCCTTCAGTTCTTAATTAGGGGTGATTTTGACCCCTAGGGAACATTTGGCAATTTCCAGAGATATTTTTGTTGTCACAGCTGGGTGGTGACTGTTGGTACCTAGTGGATAGAGTCTGTCAAGGAATGCTGCAACTCATTTTATAATACACAGGATAATCCCCCCAAACAAAGAGCCATCCAGACCAAAATGTCAGTAGTGCTGAGTTTGAGGACCCTGGCTTAGAAAACCTGGAAGGATAAGTAGGGGAAGTGGAGGTACCCTTAACTTAAGCAACTGCAGAAAACCATTATTATCTCCAGAGCCAGAGGGGCTCTGTCCAAGGCAGAAAGAGTGGGAAGGAGAAATATCCTGGTTTCGCCTTCACTGCCATCCTCCAATCCCTGGCTACTACTTCCTATTGGCTGAACTCATCCAAAACAGTCATCAAGATCTTGGAAGCATAGTTTACAGAAGTAGCCTGTGCAATATGAGCTTGGGAAGGGGAAAGGCAGGAAATGAATTTAAGAACAAATAGGCAAATACCCAGCATATCCTCCCATTATGGATGACGAGGATCAAATTCTATTCAATGGCTTTCCCTTTATGTATGTATTTAATATTAATCATAATATAATGAATAATGTTGCTTATTTATGTTGTAAATGTTGCTAATTGTAGTTACATTTTCTTTCTTGTACAACTTTTTGTTTTTTCTAGAGTTAACAAACTTTTTGTTTGTTTCATTTTCTGTGCCTGTATCACTAATTATTCCCAAATTGCCCATTAGGTCTATAAGACTTTTTGAATATTTTTTTTCTGGTTCATTTCTTCAAATGCATTAGAAAGTATATTCAATTTTTTTTCATTGCCCTCCTTCCTAGAACCCTCTCTCCTTTAGCCATTGTTCAGTGAAAATGTCCATAAGTTTCCAAGTCTTTTTTTTTTTAACCCATTTATAATTTAGAAAAAAAAAAAAACATTGCAGCTCGCTGCCAGTGCAGGGTTCTTGGGGCAAATGGGAAATGGTTAAAGAAAATTTACCTCTTTATACCCTCTGTTGGCATTTCTTTGCTAATCACATCATTTTGCACAATGAAACAGCCACACAATAAATAATCCATCTCTTTCGTTTATTCTGTCCCAGAATTCGCGGTACTCCCAGGATCCTGTGGTAATCATGGGATGTGGCAGTCCATAGATGGGAAGTCAGGACTTAGTAAATTAAATTCAGGTACCTTGCCTTTATTATTATAATTGTAATCAACAATGTCGGTGCGCCACCCTCATCCCCTTTACTGTGCTGACATCCCCAGCCTCAGCTACTGTAACCATTGCCTGCTAATGGCACAAACGTACACTTTTCTCTGGAGAATTGCTCTTGGTCGATGGGAGCCAATTTACCTAGAAATGCTTGGGAGGTTATATTTTCTATCAGGAGGGCATCATGCACCCAATGACTGACTGATATGGGGGCAGGCAGATAAACAAATGATGAGCCCTTTCCTTAAAGACGATGACTCTGTGATGTAATTCACACCATCCATGGGATCAGGCTGAAATTAGACTTCAACTGAAACCCTATCATTATTTAACCTCTGCCCCTGCTCTATCCTTTACCCTCTTACAGGTTTCTACTGAAAGTACATCTTCAATATGTCTCTAGTACAAGAATCCCTGCCTTGATACCATTTGACCCAGCCATCCCATTACTGGGTATATACCCAAAGGATTATAAGTCATGCTGCTATAAAGACACATGCACACGTATGTTCATTGCAGCACTATTCACAATAGCAGACTTGGAATCAACCCAAATGTCCATCAGTGACAGATTGGATTAAGAAAATGTGGCACATATACACCATGGAATACTATGCAGCCATAAAAAAGGATGAGTTCGTGTCCTTTGTAGGGACATGGATGCAGCTGGAAACCATCATTCTCAGCAAACTATCGCAAGAACAGAAAACCAAACACCACATGTTCTCACTCATAGATGGGAATTGAACAATGAGATCACTCGGACACAGGAAGGGGAACATCACACACTGGGACCTATTGTGGAGGGGGGGAGGAATAGTATTAGGAGATATACCTAATGTAAATGACGAGTTAATGGATGCAGCACACCAACATGGCACATGTATACATATGTAACAAACCTGCACGTTGTGCACATGCACCCTAGAACTTAAAGTATAATAATA
>NW_016808905.1:891684-897335 GCF_001698545.2 Rhinopithecus bieti | reverse complement strand
TTACTCTGTTGCCCAGGCTGGAGTGCAGTGGCGCAATCTAGGCTCCATCTCCCAGGTTCAAGCAATTCTCCTGCCTCAGCCTCCCAAGTAACTGGGATTACAGGCACCCACCACTGCGCCCAGCTGATTTTTTGTATTTTTAGAAGAGATAGGATTTTGCCATGTTGGCCAGGTTGGTTTCAAACTCCTGACCTCAAGTAACCCGCCTGTCTCAGGCTCCCAAAATGCTGGGATTACAGGTGTGAGCCACCGCATCCAGCCCTGGACAAATAGCTTTCTAATTGGCCTTCACATATCCACCCTAATGCCCTCCAGCTAATCTTCCGTGTGGCGGTCATCTGATCTTAGCACTCTCCTGCCTCAAAAGTTTTAATAGCTTTGATTTTTATCTGTGAGGGTTCATTTGCAGACAACTTACCTATGACTCTTTCCAGTAAAAAGGAGTTGATACAGGGAATTAAGTGCTTATGAAACTGTTGGGAGGACTAAGGGGAGTGGGTTCTAGGTTGGGTCCCCAGGAATGACTTCAGGATACAATAGAACTGGACTGTTAAGGGAGCTGTTATCTTCATCCCAAATGGAGAAACTGGAAGCTGCCACTGAAACTGTGGGCTCTAAAGCACACGACCTTATCCAGGGATGAGGGCATTGCTACTGCTATACTTGTTGGCTCCCGAGTAATGCTGCCTCTCCTAGATCTGCAATGGTCAAATGAATAAATATGTAAATTTTAAAAGACCCCCACATGCTCTTAGAACATTGGAGCCCTTGACCCCAGAGCCCTTCGTAACTATGCTCTGGACCATGCTCACCAGCAGAAACTGCAGAAACAGTGAAGCATGGACTTGCCTCATCTCCACCTTCTAGGCCTCATTTAAGTGAATCTGATTGGCTGACTCTAGACGCCTCCAGTGCCCTAGTTGCAAGGTGTTTGTGAATGTAGTTTTTAGCTTTCCAGCCTCTGCAGTCACATCAAAGGGTAGAATGGATGGGCACCAATCTGTCACACTCTTGTTTTTAGGATGGAAACCATTCTTCATGTGGTTTGTAAGCCTTTTCATGGTCTAGCCTCTATCTCCCTCTTGGCCTTATCTTTCCCATGCTCCCTTCGTGCCGTTCACGCTCTGCCTTTCAGTCTTTCATATGCGCCATCCTCCCACTACAGGGCTTTGCACATGCTGTTTTTCTTCCCGAAATACTCTTCATCTACACCCGCTCCTCTTGACCTAGTTAATTCCTATTTCCCCTTTCAACTCAAGTGTCACTTCATTCTGGAAACCTCTGCAGCCTTCCCATCTCCTGGCCACATACCCCAGCTACAGGCTCTCATGGCACCTAATAGCTTTCCTTGGTAGACACTTGCTGCAATTGCAATGTTGTAATTGTCTGATCATTTCATTAATAATTGGCTCCTCCACAAGGGTGTAGGTTCCAAGAGGTTACAGACCTCATCTGTTCCTGCTCCCCATATTCTAGAAGCATAGAGAAGAAACTTAAATTTCTTTAGGGGGAAAAACTGGAGGTAAAGGGGAAGGAAGGCTGTTATGTTTCATTTTATATCTTTCTGAACTTTTTAATGATTCATGTGTATGTATTCTAACCTTCAAATGTGTAGTAGAGGCCAGGCGCAGTGGCTTAATGCCTGTAGTCCCAGCACTTTGGGAGGCCAAGGTGGGTGGATCACCTGAGGTCAAGAGTTCAAGACAAGCCTGGCCAACATGGGGAAACTCCCTCTCCACTAAAAATACAAAAATTAGCCTGGTGTGATGGCGCATGCCTGTAGTCCCAGCTACTCAGGGGGCTGAGGCATGAGAATCGCTTGAACCCGGGAGGCAGAGGTTGCAGTGAGCTGAGATTGCACCACTGCACTCCAGCCTGGGCACAGAGTGAGACTCTGTCTCAAAAAAAAACAAAACAAAAAAGGGTGTAATAGAATTGGGGTGGAGGAGTATTTTCCCAGAGTGATTCAATTTCAGGGCCAGAATTAGGGACTTTGAAATCTTCAGAAGTTGACTTTCAAAAATCTATTAATTTCTAGTTAACTTATTGAAATTGCCTTTAAGAAAAGCCTATAATAGGTATAATTTTCATGGAAATCCTCCTCAATAAAACAGAAACTTTTCTAGGGATAAGATCCTTCAAAAAAGAAGGAATCCCAGTTAGAGAAAAATGTTAAAGGATGCCACTCCTAGCCCTGGACCCATGAAACTCAAATTCTGCTAGTATAACAACAAAACAGCCTTCCACATAAAGTGCTACTGTTATTTTCTCTTTACTATATAATTACTCTATAATAAACACACTAAAATCATAAAAGTTAAAGTAAAAAAGAATTAATTTGATTACAATTATTCTAACATTTTTCTCTATTGAACCCTTTGAAAAACAGTACACAAAGGATGGCTCCGAAAGACAATAATGAAACTGCGTCATTTACATAATCATCTTGCAAGTAGAAGCATGTGTTTTACTGCGTTCTGGTGCTACCAGTCATGTTAAATCACAATTCCAAGGAACAGCAGGGAAGGATTTAGAACTTACACTCAATAATGGGGTTGAAATGTGGATATTTCCTTTCATGAAAAGGAATTATTACTGTCAAAGCACCCCTCTGGCCTAAGACCAGTAGCTTTGGTTAGAGGCAGCAAAATAAAAGGACCTGAGAATACCCCAGCATATCCAGGGCTGTACTCTGAACGCCAAGGGCTATGAGAGAGGAAAATCCCTAGACTATTCTAGAACCAAGGATTTTGTTGAATCTTGATGTTAGGAAAAAACTTGGGGGTCATCATTCTAGTCTAAACTCTGTCCCAGTTTAGAAACTTCTTCCTAACATCCTAGCCAGATACTTCTTTGGTACGAGTGTAAACACTTAAAACAAGTTAAATAATTAGACATTAGCAATTAACACTTAAACCTTTTAACAAGTTAATACCAAGGGATCATTAAAAATAAGAAGTTGAAGGACCACCTGGGAGCATTCAATGGAGAGTAAGGGCCTCCAAGAATCCAGTGAAAGTATTTCTTCTCTTTCTTCTCCTATTGTGTTGAATTTCATCAACATTGCTTGAGTATGTGGTCTCTAGGAAAAACAAATTTATACTCCTCTTGCTTTTGTTTATATTTCTTCTTAATCAAAGTTTCCTCCCAATTAATTAGCCTATCCCATGACCTATCTTTGTTTCTTAAATGTAAAACATTTTATATACTAATTAGTGCTAAATTGCTTTAAGGCTTAAAAAAAATAAAACAACCTTGGTGGCTCACGCCTGTAATCCCAGCACTTTGGGAGGCCGAGGTGGGTGGATCACCTGAGGTCAGGAGTTTGAGACCAGCCTGACCAACATGGAGAAACCCCATCTCTACTGAAAATACAAAATTAGCTGGGCGTGGTGGCGTATGCCTGTAATCCCAGCTACTCGGAGCCTGAGGCAGGAGAATCGCTTGAACCCAGGAGGCGGAGGCAGAGGTTGCCGTGAGCCGAGATCACAGCATTGAACTCCAGCCTGGGCAACAAGAGCGAAACTCCGTCTCAAAAAACAAACAAACAAACAAACACCCTTAACTTGAATTTAGGAGGTCTCTGAAATGCAAATCAGGTTGGTTAATACACTTACACAGCTAGTGAAGTAAACCATTTGGGCACCATCTTTGATTTCTCAAGTCACACTATTCAGCCTTACTCCATTAACTTCCTTTCTTTCTTAGCAACTCTATACTCTATACCTTCCATTGCCCAGTTTTGTTCTCTTAATTTAGAAATTGTAGCAATTGCAGTTTAGGAATTTTGCTAAATTTTGCTTCATTTTGCTAAATGAAGAGACGATGACTGTGCTCAAGATTTAGTCTTTTTTAAACTGCTATAATAAACCAGTCCTATAAGTAAGGAGAAAGAAATTTGGAGATATGTTAATGAACTAATCATACATGCTGTTGCTGCAACTCTTCCCAAGCATCTTAAGAGAGAGAGAGCCAAAGAAATCAGGTTTGTCATCATCACAGACAATTAGGCCAGCAGAAGGATGTTCTCAGGCACAAAACAACTGGTTTTGCTGGCGGCAGCTTCTGTTGAATCATCAGTAAAATTTAAACAACATGTCGGAGTAAATGGCAAGAGTCAAAACAGGAGAAACCCAGAGAAATAAGTTGGTCCTGTCTTCTGCTTATCAGCAGAACAGTCCATAGTTATTTTAAAGTAATTTGAAAGTTCAGACAAGCAGAATAAGTTCTTTAAAGGATTTGCAGGTCTGGCAGCTTAGGTGGGAAGTCTGGGAAAGCCAGAAGCTTAGGAATAAAACATATGGAGGCAAAGAAAATGCTTTTGTGAGTGAAGGAGAAAAAAATGGACTTGAACGCACAAGAACTGTAAAATGTTCTCATTTTTGGCCATTTGAGAAGGATCTGTGACAAGGATGTGTGTTACTAAGGGTGTCACTTAATAGTGGAAAACAGAGTCTATGAAAACACTTAAACATGTGAGGGTGTGACAGCTGATGAGGAGGACTTCTCTTCCTGCTTCCAAAGCATGACCTCATTTTGCCCTAGGGTGGCTGAAGTGTACCCATCAAAGCAGAGAACCATCTGAACACGGGAGCACACCCACTAACACTGCTGTTAATTAACTCTGGACCTGTGAAAACAAAGCCACATCCTCACTCTGAATATGGAAAAGCTGAAGACAGTGAGCTCTTGCTTAGCTTTCTGGATTCCATCCTTGCAACAGCAAGACATGGCACCATTTGTGGAGGCCCACTATGTGCCAGGCATTGCTAGGCCATCATACTCACTATGGCACAACATCTCCTGAACAATTCAGTGAGATTGATATTATCCCCACCCCATTTTTTACATGAGGAAACTGACTCTCAGAGAGCAAAAATGACTTGCCCAAGTCCACAGGGAGTAGAAAGCAGAGAAGACAGCCTTGTCTGACTCAAAATCCCAGGCTCTTTGCTGCTAAGAGATGTCTGGAAAAATAGAAAGTTGTTTGCTGCTTCTCAGAGCTGCAGAAAGATGTCCATAGCCCATCCCTTCCCTTCCTTACTACTTAGTAGCATTTCCTTGCTAAGGGTGTGTGTGTATATACATATATATATATACACATATATACACACACACAGCAGTATACAGTAGATCCTTGAGTAATAGCGGTTCTTTTTTTTCTTCTTTCTCTCTTTCTTTCCTTCCTCCCTCCCTCCCTCCTTTCTTCCTTCTCCTTCCTTCCTTCCTTTCCTTCCTTCCTTCCATTCTTTCTCTTTCTTTCTCTCTCTCTTTCTTTCTTATCCTTCCTTCCTTTCCTTCCTTCCATTCTTTCTCTTTCTTTCTCTCTCTCTTTCTTTCTTTACTTTCCTTCCTTCCTTCCCTCCTTCCTTCCTCCTTCCCCCTCCTCTTGTCTCCCCTCCTCTCTTCTCCTCCCCTCCCCTCCTCTCCTCCCCGCTCCTCTCCTCCCCTCCCCTCCTCTCCCCTTCTTTCCTTTCTTCTTCATTTTTTTTTTGAGATGGAGTCTCACTGTGTTGCCTAGGCTGGAGTGCAGTGGCAAGATCTCGGCCTCCTAGGTTCAAGCAATTCTCCTGCCTCAGCTTCCCGAATAGCTGGGACTATAGGCGAGTGCCACTACGCCCAGCTAATTTTTGTATTTTTAGTAGAGATGG
>NW_016808905.1:879127-890666 GCF_001698545.2 Rhinopithecus bieti | reverse complement strand
CCCTCCCTCCCTCCTTCCTTCCTTCCTTCCTTCCTTCCTTCCTTCCTTCCTTCCTTCCTTCCTTCCTTCTCTCTCTCTCTCTTCTCAGCCTCCCAAGTAGCTAGAACTACAAGCACAATCTACCACATCCGTCTATTAAAAACATTTGTTTTGTAGAGACAGGGTCTTGCTATGTTACCCAGGTTGGTCTCAAACTCCTGGCCTCAAACAGTTTTCCTGCCTCAGCCTCCCCTAGTGCTGGAATTACAGGTGGGAGCCACTGCACCAGCCAATAACATCGTTTCATTCAACATCATTTCATTATAATGTCAACGAGAAAAACAATTCATTCCTGGCCAGGGCCACTGTCTGTGTGGAGTTTGCACATTCTCCCCATGTCTGCATGAGTTTTTCTCCAGTATTCTGAGTTCCTCCTGAATCCCAAAGATGTGCACATTAGGTGAATTGGTGTATCTAAATGGTCACAGTCTGATGAGTGTGCGTGTGTGCATGAGTGTGCCCTGCGATGGAATGGGTCTTGTCCAGGACTGGTTGCTGCCTTGCCCCTGAACTGCTGGGATAAGCTCCTGCCACTGCAACCCTGAACGTGAATAAGCAGGTTGGAAAATGAATGAATAAAGAAAAATTATTATAAAAAAAATGTGTAAAGTATCTGATAATCATACAAATGCACCACGATAAACAATGCGGGACAGAAGCACTTGGTAGGCCCTCCCTATGTGTGATTGTTTACGAGCCCTATGGTAGCGGGAAGTGCTCCTCACAACTTTCATTTTGCAAACATTGATTTCTTGATTTATTCCACAGCCACTATAATCACCATCACTCATTGATTCCCCCAAAACTGGGTAAATGATTATCTTACTTATTTTTATTAATTTTTCTTAAATGTATGAATAACTCATATTTACATCAATGTTAATATTATAAGTGTTTATTTAGAAGTTCACTGATGCTTTTGTGACCAGAAATATGCCATAGAAATTTAAGTCTTGTTTGTATCATCTAGCCTATGGTAGAACTGGTTCTGTCATACATCGTTTCACTTAAAACCTATCGATGACATTAAGTGAGGATTTCCCATGTGTGCGTACATCTGTGTGTGTATATGTTATAAAGGTATGTATCCTATTGGTTCTGTTTCTCTGGAGAACCCTGTCTAGTACACTAAATGTGGTTCCCAGACTACCTCCGCCAGCAGCAGTGTCTCCTCCGGTGTCTAGACATCTGGAAACTCAGGCCCCACCCCAGACCTACTGGATCAGAATCCGTTCTTTCAAGCTTGAGAAGCACCAATCACCTTCCTCACTGTGACATTTAATATAGGCCTTTAATAAAGTGCTAATTATCCTGCAGCAGATAGCGACTCTGAGAAATAGTTCCTGTGCCCTTCATTAAATCTTTGACTTTCAAAGGAACAGTCATTTCTACCCACCCCTTGCCAGCCCCAGAATCCCCATCAAGGAAGCAGGGGGAAGAAAAGCAAGGCAGCTGCCCTGACTGGCACCTGGGTAGTACAAGGTAATGCTAAATATTAACACCTAAGAAGATTAGCACAGATTGCAGGAGGATTCTAATTGGGTTAAAGGTCACTTGCTTACACATCCCTTCAGTTTGAGGGAGCCTCGAACTGTGTGGGGGGAGGGGCCTCAGAGTGGACGTGGCAAGGCAGGAGGCCAGGAGGAAGAGCCCAGGCACAGTTCTCGTGACCTCCTGTGCGGTGTGAGCTCTGCTTTCTTCCAGCCTCGGTGGGGACCAGTTATGGGGACTCTTCCAGAGAAGAAGGTGGATAAACACGGGAAGGGCTTCTTCTTCTTTTTTTTTTTTTGAGGCGGAGTCCCGCTCTGTCGCCCAGGCTGGAGTGCAGTGGCCAGATCTCAGCTCACGGCAAGCTCCGCCTCCCGGGTTTACGCCATTCTCCTGCCTCAGCCTCCCGAGTAGCTGGGACTACAGGTGCCCGCCACCTCGCCCGGCTAGTTTTTTGTACTTTTAGTAGAGACGGGGTTTCACCGTGTTAGCCAGGATGGTCTCGAACTCCTGACCTCGTGATCCGCCCGTCTCGGCCTCCCAAAGTGCTGGGATTACAGGCTTGAGCCACCGCGCCCGGCCGGGAAGGGCTTCTTGAGGCTCCAGGTTTTGAGCTAGAACAAGAGGTTACTTGGCAGAGGAAACTATTCAATAAGAAGAAAAAGAGTAAACTTAACATTGAGGCAAGAGATGGCTAAAGAGAATAAAAAAAGTCAAGATGGAGAAAAAAAAGAAAAACTTCTGCACTCCTGCAATCGTATAATATTATCTATTTTTTTCATTGAGATCATTTTTTTGTTTTGAGATTTAAACACCGTTGCTTCCAACTTCTGATTCCTTAGAAGTCTAAAGCTCTCCCCAAGTTTTTTTCAGGTTGCCAGGAGCTTATGTTCTCCTGGTCCCATCAGGTTTACAGTCTACATGCCTTTCTAATGCTTGGGTCTCTTCTATGAAATCTCATGCAGTGAAGGTTCCAGGCACAATGCACAATTGAATACACACAATGATTCTGCCTGGAAGAAATGATATTCTAATTATTTTACAGATAAGGAAGGAAATGGTGGCTCAGAGAAGTGAAGAAATCAAGCCAAAGCAATATAGCCCATAAACTGAGGAGACCGGATCTGGATTCCAGTCCATCTGATGTGTGGTAGTCAGATATATTGATGGTCCCCAGTGTCCCACGCCTCCTGGTGTCTGTACCCTGTGTGCTCCCTTCCTCTGGACTCTGGGCTGGGCCTGTGACTTACTTTAGCTAATGGAATGCCATCACTGTTCAAGGCCTAAGCTCTTGGTAGCCTGAGCTGCCTTGTAAGAAGGCAGACTACCCCGCGGGAGAGACCACACCAGCACTCAGATGACAGTGTGAGCAAAGCCCCAGGCACATGACCTCAATTTAAGGGATCTCATTTGTCCTTAGCCTTTCCAGTGATCTCAGCTGAGACCTCAGATGTGTTGGATGTTAAGCTGCAGCAGACAGCACATGGAATAGATATGATGAAGCTGTGTCCTCTTCAAACTCCTGACCCATAGAATTGTGAAAAATAATACAATGCTTGTTGTTTTAAACCACTGTGTTTGGGGTCGTTTGTTATGTAGCCATAGCTTAAAAAGACACACACTGCTGTCCTGTGGCTGAGGAGAATGAGATAATGATGGGCTCAAGCAGTCCCCGAACAAGGACAAGAGAGCAGGGTTAAGAGTGGGTTAAGCAGAATTGTGCGGGTGGACTGCAAGGGTGGAGAGAGGAAGAGAAAAAGGGTATAATGATGCAGTCCTCTAGCAGGAGAAACAAGAACTAACAGAATTTTTAACCTTAGGTCAAATACCTTTGTCAGGCAGCATTTCTGGCCCAGTGCAAATCCTCATAACAGAATTAATCAGTATGACTCTTAGCACTAGATTAAAAAGAGAATTAATGAATGGAAAAGGAAAAGGCAAGACACAGAACCATCTATTTTAATTTCGACAAGAAGATAATAGACCAAACTATTTACAGTGGCTCTCTCTAGGTGGCAGGATTACAAATAATACTTTATTCCTTTGTATTCTCTTCTGTTTTTCCACATTTTCTACAATCACCTTTTTAAAAATTTAATCTTTTCAAATTTTTTTTTCATGGTCACTTCTTTATTCTTGATACAAATGTACATGACACATGTCTTGACAATCAGCCCACCCACCACCACACAGGTAAGGTCTGGTCCCTCAGGGAAGAGGTGGGATGGGGAGAGGAGCTGGTGGGTGCTGCCATCTGCCTCTCCAGCCTTCCCAGGCTGCAGCAGGTTCCCAGGCCTCCAGAGGGTGGGAACGCAGCAGGTGCAGGTAGCAAATTTTCAATATCTAAGAAATATAAGTACATGGATTTTTAAAACTGTCATACGGGCCAGGCATGGTGGCTCATGCAGGTAATCCCAGGACTTTGGGAGGCTAAGGTGGGCGCATCACTTTGAGTCCAAGAGTTCAAGAGTAGCCTGGGCAACGTGGCAAGACCCCGTCTCTACAAACATGGCAGGACCCCATCTCTACGAAAGATACAAAAAATTAACCGTGAGTGGTGGCACATGCCTGACGTCCCAGTTACTCAAGGAGGCTGAAGTGGGAGGACCGCTTGCCTGAGCCCTCGAGGCAGAGGTTGCAGTGAGCCGAGATTGCGCCACTGCACTCCAGCCCAGGTGGCAGAGCGATACCCTGTCTCAAAAACAAAACAAAACAAATTGTCATAAGTGCAATGCCGCAGAAAGGCACTAACCCTCTGCCCTATCTTTCCTCTTCCCATCTTGTACCCTACAGGCAACTCCTTAAAACTCATTCTGGTTTTAGTTCTTTGAGCGGTTAGGTCCACATGTCTAAAAATATTCTTGTAGTTCTATTAATTGGTTTATTAACCAGAGGCATCTACTCGTTTCCTGATACAAAATTCTTACCTTTTTTTTTTTTTTTTTTGAGACAGAGTTTCACTCTTGTTGTCCAGGCTGGAGTGCAATGGTATGATCTCGGCTCACTGCAGCCTCTGCCTCCCAGGTTCAAGCAATTCTCTTGCCTCAGTCTCCTGAGTAGCTGGGATTATAGGCGCCTGCCACCACGTCCACCTAATTGTTGTATGTTTAGTAGAGATGGTTTTGTCACGTTGGCCAGGCAGGTCTTGAACCCCTGACCTCAGATGATCCACCCCCCTCGGCCTCCCAAAGTGCTGGGATTACAGGCATGAGCCATGGTGCCTGGCCAAAATTCTTACTATTTTAATAAACATGTTTATTACCCACTATGTACAGGCACCATCAGGTACTGGTGAGAGGGTAGAGAGTAACAGAGAGAGTTTTTACCATTTCAGAGCATATATTCCAGTAAAGCGTGGTGGTTCACTAAACACAAATAAATAAATAATATCCAATAAGAAAAAGGATGAGGGAGAAAAAAAATTGGGTGTAGGATAGGATGGTTGAGTGTATTTTTCCAAAATTGGCTGCAAAATATCTCCCACATGCTCATCTAGCATATTACCACTCACCTACCAAAAGGTAGATTTTATTTTCCTTACGCTTGAATCTGGGTGTGTTGGTGACTTACCTGTAACAAAGAGAACACAGCAGAAGCAATGCTGTGTGACTTCGAAGGCCAGGACATGCAGTGGTGGTGAAGTTCCCCTCCTTTGCTGAATAGGTGTTCTTGAAACTCCCCAATGCTGACCAGGCATGGTGGCTCAGGCCTATAATTTCAGCACTTTGGAGTCTGAGGTGGGCAGATCGCTTGAGCTCACGAGTTTGAGACCAGCATGGACAATACAGCAAAACCCCATTGCTGGACTAGTCATATGATAGAATACCACACTGCAATAAAAAGAATAAACTACTGAGGTAGCAGCAATAGAAATAATTTTCATTATGTTTGGTGAAAAAAGACATACACAAGAAAATATACTTTTTGGTTTATCTGAAGATCAAGAACAGGCAAAACAGATCAGTGGTGATAGAAGTTAGAATAGAGATTATTTCTAGGAAGAGATGGATTGACGGGGAAGAAGCATGTGGAAATGTTTTGGGATAGTAGTGATGTTCTATGTCTCCATCTGAGTGATAGCTGCTCTGGTGTACACACATGTAAAGAGTCAGTGAGCTGTTCACTGAAGATCAGTGCACTTCAAGCACTCATTGTATGTGCAGTTGGCCCTCTGTATCCGTGGGTTCAACCATCCATGTTATTCCTAAACGCTGAAATTCAAGAAATAGAGTTTACATTATTATGCAAATATTACTCCTGGCTGAGTCAAGTTGGATGACAGAAGTACATTTCCTTCACAACAGGGCTAATCAATGTCATGACCTCTGTAATCACTTGAATGTTCTTTTTTTTTTTTTTTTTAAGACAGAGTCTTGCTCTGTCATCCAGGCTGGAGTGCAGTGGTGCCGTCTTAGCTCACTACAGTCTCCACCTCCCGGGTTCAAGTGATTCTTCTATTTCAGCCTCTCGAGTGGCTGGGATTACAGCATGCACCACCACGCCCCGCTAATTTTTTGTATTTTTAGAAGAGATGGAGTTTCACTATGTGGTCAGGCTGGTCTCTAGCTTCTGGGCTGAAGTGATCCACCCATCCAGGCCCCCGAAAGTGCTGGGATTATAGGTGTGAGCCACTGCACCCGCCATCACTTGAATATTTTTAACATCCAAGTCAAATTCTCTTTTATTTCTGTATCAGTTAGCATTACAGTATAGCAAATCACTCTTAAATTTAGTGGTTTAAAATAACGATGGCAAGTCTATAGGTCAGCTAAGCAGTTCCATGGATTTGACTGGGCTTGGTCGATCTCTGATGGACTCATTCCCATGTCTATGGTTGACTTCTGGATTCAGCTGAAAGGCTGATTAGGATTGTCTTGGCTTAGTTTTCCTCCATGTATTTCTCATATCTTTCCAACAGGTTAACCTGTGTGTTTTCTCATGGTGGTGGTGGTGGAACTTCAAGAGAGAAAGCAGAAATATGCAAATATTTTTTCATGCTTCTCTCTTACAACAAGTTTGCTATTGTGCTATTGGCTTAATCAAGTCTTATGGCCAACTCCAGAATTGGGGTATTTGCAGGGAGACTACAAAAGGGTGTGGACACAGGGCAGCCATTAATTGGGCCACTAATGCAATCACTCTACACTTACACTACCAATTCCTCAAAACCATACCACTTCTTCTTCTTCTTCTTCTTTTTTTTTTTTTTTTTTTTTTTTTTTTTTAGATAGTCTCACTTACTCGGTCTGGAGTGCAGTGGCATGATCTTGGCTCACTGCAATCTCCACTTCCCGGATTCAAGCAATTCTCTTGCCTCAGCTTCCCGAGTAGCTGGGACTACAGGTGCTCGCCACCATGCCTGGCTAATTTTTGTATTTTTGGTAGAGACAGAGTTTCACCCTGTTGACCAGGCTGGTCTTGAACTCCTGACCTCAGGTGATCCACCTGCCTTGACCTCCCAAAGTGCTGGAATTATAGATGTGAGCCACCATGGTTGGCCTGCTTTATACTTCTTGTACATTTATTTCCAGTGTTTCTAATTGGTTCTTTTTTTTTTTTTTTCTTTGCTGCTGAGAGAAGAAACGTATGCTTTCTTCACTATATGACTAATATCATTATCTTCTTATTCTTTTCTCTTTTTTTCTTTTTCTTACAGACAGGGTCTTGCTTTGTTGCATAGGCTGGAGTTCAGTGGCATGAATATTGCTCTTTATAGCCTCGTCTTTCTGGGCTCAAGCAATCCTCCCACCTCAGCCTCCCTAGTAGCTGGGACTACAGGTGTATGCCACTACACACAGCTAATTTTTGTATTTTTTATAGAAATAGGGTTTCGCCATGTTGCCCAGGCTGGTCTTGAACTCCTGGCCTCAAGCAATCCTCCCACCTTGGCCTCCCAAAGTGTATTATTTCTATTGTTTGAAATTTATTCCATGCTTCTTGAAAGCATTCTTGTGTGAGTTCACTGAGGTTTTGATTGAATGTGAACTGGATGTGTTTAGGTTGCTTAAATAGCTGATATCTTAGAGTCTCTTTTCATGGCTCTCCTCGGGAAGTTCCACTGTTTCTTGTATACCACATCTTTATTCAGCAGAAAGAGGAGACAAAATTTCTAAGACTTCTCATGAATGATAATAAATGTGATGCTAGTATAAATCTTGTTCCTTTATTGGTGATCTTTTTTGTTTCTTTATTGTCTCTTACCTTCCCCTTCAGCTTTGCATTGTAAAATTTATTTTACATGAGACAGGAATAACCTCTCTTGTTTAAACTACTGCTAATTTTTCTCCCTGTTTTATGTACCTAACCCTAATTGTAACAATTATAATTTGGCTTCTGCCTGTCAGCCTGGGATCCTTCTCCACTGCAGCCATCACCTGCGTTTTTTCTGAGTTGCTTCCCTTTCTCCGTTTCATCTGGAGAAATTCCACTGGGCTTTTAAAATATCTTCCATGTCTTCTTCACATGGTCAATCTTCCCTCTAGTTTTTCGAACACATGGTAAACGGAGTAGTGGTTTGAATGTGCTTGTCTGCTGAATCTAACATCTATAACTCCGGACATGTAACAATTAGTATCTGCTACACTAACTGGTTTCTCTTATCAGGGTTTCCTGCAATTACCCTCAAAGGGCTAGACTGTCTTCAGTTGGGTTTCCCAAGAAGCAGATCTTAAGACAGGATGTGAGTTGGGGCTGATGCCAGAAAGACTAGAGGAGAGCCTGATGGGCCTGACCAAGACTCCTAAAGTTAGAGAAAGCTCTTAGATAAAACTCCTCAGGTGCCTGCGGTAGGAAGTGGATGGTGTTTTTGGAAACATAAGTACGGCTGTGACAATGTCTGCAAAATACATCCCATATCTGAGAGTCCAAGTCCCCATTTAATAAATAAGGAAACAACTAGCCAATCTCATGAAAGCGCTAGCCCTTGGCCGGGCACGGTGGCTCACGCCTGTAATCCCAGCACTTTGGGAGACCGAGGCAGGTGGATCATCTGGGGTCAGGAGTTTGAGACCAACCTGACCAACATGGAGAAACCCCGTCTCTACTAAAAATACAAAAGTAGCCAGGCATGGTGGCACATGCCTGTAATCCCAGATACTCAGGAGGCTGAGGCAGGAGAATCGCTTGAACCTGGGAGATGGAAGGTTGCAGTGAGCCGAGATCATGTCATTGCACTCCAGCCTGGGCAACAAGAGCGAAACTCCGTCTCAAAACAAAACAAAAACAACAAAACAAAACAAAACAAAACAAAAAAGGACTTTGCCCTTTCCAATGTGGGTTTCATTGACTCAGTCTGACCCAGTGGACTGTTTCTCCTGAAGGTTTATTTTTGCTCTGAGGCAGTCCACCAAACCTCGTGGTTCTTCCAAATGTAGGAAGAGATAGTTTATCTTTTATGTGTAGTCAGCTGATGAAAGAGGTACCCTTTCAGGTTCCTGAGAACCAGAAGAGCACATCCTCCCTTCTGGCTGGGAAGCCAGCTGTCTAGCCATTCTATCTTCTGTGTCATGATGTAATTTAATTTCTAAAAACAACCCAAGTCCAGAGTCTGATGGCCTGGCCAAGTGTCGTCCATTTGTGCTCTCTCAGAGAGGCTTGTCAAGGGCTTACATTTGTGCCCAAAAGAAATGGCAGATAATAGCCAAAAACTGCAAATGACTTAACCTGTTTGAAATTCAGTTCCTTTATCAGAAAAACAAAGAGCGTGTGGCGGGGAGATAATCTCCAGGGTTTCTACAAGCTTGAGGTCTCTGATTCTATATGGTGGCAGATATGGCCTGTGACTCCACAGCCAAGGGGAGTCATCTCTGTATGTCACAGATTTCCACTGAAGACCACTGGTAGGAGATGACCCCTTACAACTCAATCCCAGATTTTTGGCCTTCTTTCGACTCTGTAATCTCACATCTGAGAGTACACGCCAACAAAATACTCAGATGTCAAGTGGTCAGTACAAAAGTGTTCACCACAGTTACTATAAATGGAGATTCACAGAAGAATCACCAAATGGTTTATGGAACACCCAGCTGATTAAATATGATTCAGACAATAGAAATATTTCAAAGAATGTTCAGTGGCATACATAATTAATTATACAGCCTATTAGACACCATATGAAAAAAAGGATACGGGCTCATGCCTGTAATCCCAGAACTTTGGGAGACCGAGGTGGACAGATCACCTGAGGTCGGGAGTTCGAAATCAGCCTGGCTAACGTGGTGAAAACCTGTCTCTACTAAATATACAAAATTAGCTGGATGTGGTGGCGCATGCTTGTAGTCCCAGGTACTCAGGAGGCTGAGGCAGGAGAATTGCTTGAACCCAGGAGGCGGAGGTTGCAGTGAGCCAGGATCGTGCCACTGCATTCCAGCCTGGGTGACAAAGTGTGACTCTGTCTCAAAAACAAACAAGCAAACAAACAAACAAACAGACTATAAGGCCAGGTGCAGTGGCTCATGCCTGTAATCCCAGCACTTTGGGAGGCTGAGGCAGGTGGATCACCTGAGGTCAGGAGTTCAAGACCAACCTGGCTAACATGGGGAAACTCCATCTGTACTAAAAATACAAATATCAGCGGGGTGCAGTGGTGCATGCTTGTAACCCCAGCTCTTCGGGGAGCCGAGGCAGGAGAATCACTTGAACCCGGGAGGTAGAGGTTGCAGTGAGCCAGGATCATGCCACTGCACTCCAGCCTGGGTGACAAGAGTGAAACTCTATCTCAAAAACAAACAAACAAAAAAGCCAGGATATAAAACCATATGCTCTACGTAGAAAGATCCAACTGATTCCCATATACAATTACATTATAAAAGAGCTGAAATTTATATATTTAAAATTTTATATATATATTTATCAATGATCATAAGATGGAATTTTAGTTTTCCTCTTTATCTTTTTCTGTATTTTCTACATTTTCTACAAATACCAGAAATATGTATTATTTTTATAAACAAGAAAAAAACAAGTGTTTTTTCTTTTCAGAAGAATTAAAACAGTACACATTTGGACCTTTGTATTTGTCTGCAAGAGTTCTAATATGGGCACCAGGCACTATTCTGGACATCTTTCACTCGCTGGATTTAATTGTCATGGCTGTCATAGGTAATTAGCATTGCTACTTGCATTGTCTAGATATAATGATGGAGTCTGCGCCCCTATTCTTTCCTGTATCTTGCAAATCCTGCTGTCTCAGTTTTGAGTGTCAGTGGTGTCATCTTCTGCCCAGACTTGTGCTGACACTAAAGAGAGAGGGTGACCTCATTTACTCTTAGTGCCTTTGGAGTTGGGGGATGGGAATTGCAGATGATGAGGCCTTTAATTCCACACTGTACTTGCTCCATGGCTAGTACGTACAGCTGGATTTTCTGCTACTTTATTAAAGGCAAACAGACCTTGCAAGGCAAAAGTGGTTTTCCAAATGACCATACTGTATATCTTAAATGAGGAATACATGGTTCATTTATGAACCCAACTTTGACCCTTGTAGCAGATGCTGTCAGTGCCCCACCCATATGTTCTTTGCCTACCTGGAGGACTTCCTATGTCTCTCTGTTCTAGCATACTCTCTATCCTTGCAGTAGGAGTTGTTCAGTCCACTTCAGAGTAGTTCAGAAGTGTCAGGTAGTTAATGGCCCAGGAGCAGCTCTCAATCACTGAGGGATGGGCATTGGAATATGAATACCTCAACTCTCTCACTCCACAGTGGGAGAGTTTTGAGGCATGTTCCGGCAGACTCTCAGCAGGATTAAAACCCATTTGCCAGCTGGGCACAGTGGCTCACGCCTGTAATCCCAGCACTTTGGAAGGCCAAGGCGGGTGGATCACTTGAGGTGGAGTTCAAGACCAGCCTGACCAACATGGTGAAACACTGTCTCTACTAAAAATTCAAAAATTAGCTGGGCATGGTGGCATGTACTCGGGAGGCTGAGGCAGGAGAATCACTTGAACTAGGGAGGCAGAGGTTGCAGTGAGCCGAGATCATGCCACTGCACTCCAGCCTGGGTGACAGAGCGAG
>NW_016808905.1:872443-876667 GCF_001698545.2 Rhinopithecus bieti | reverse complement strand
GAGTGGAGGGGAGGGGAGGGGAGGGGAGGGGAGGGAAACTATTGGTTACTGGGCTTAATACCTGAATGATGAAATGATCTGCACAACAAACCCTCATGAACATGTTTACCTATATAACAAACCTTCACATGTACCCTCAAATCTAAAATAAAAGTTAAAAAAAAAAAAAGAAAGAAAATCTGGAAGGAACTAGGGCATTGTGGGACCTTAAGAATAGGGCCTCCAGGATTGTCCCAGTTTATGCCTGTCATCCTGGTGTAGCTATAAATAGCCTCCTCTTTCACTCTCAAAAGTGCCTTGGTTTGAAATAAATTATGTGGTCACTCAGCCAGTTTAAGGAGGCAACTGACTTGCTTAGCACTGTCTTTATGTTTCCCTATGGAGTAGCTTTTACTATTCATTGTTTGCCCAACTCTGAACACATCCAGCTGTCACTCAACCTTCTATTCCTGGTGTCTTGCAAATGATGGGTATATAAAGGTGTTGGTTGAATGAATGAAAGAATGGGAAGAGGCACTACTTGTTGATGGTAATTGGGACCTGGAATCATAGAGTTAATTTGGGAAGAGACCTTCAAATTCATCGGTTTGTAGGTGTGGAAACTCAGTCTCAGAAATGTGAAGTAGCTTGCTCAAGGCCATATTGTTACTTGAGCTTAATGTTTCAAAACTATTACTACTCAAAATGTGGTCCCTGGATGAGTAGTACCAGAAGTACCTGGTGGTCTGTTAGAAAGGTGGAATCTCAGGTCCCACCCCAAGAACTATGTCAGTGTCTATAAAGGAGCCAATATTTTATCCTAATTCCAGGCTAATAAGTTAGGCTGTTACTGTTTCATGGATGCTGACAGAGCACACAAGCTCTGGATCAGAGATAAAGGATTTTATTACTCTCATCACAACTGGCATCTGAACATAATGTTGTTTTTAATCAGTTACCCGTGTCTCCCAAGTCTCATAGGGGAGATGTGGAGAGGCCCAGGTGATGCTGGGTTTGTGTCACAGCTGAGACACACTAAGATTAGGGAGCTCACTGTTTTTATGGTGAGCAGTAAACAAGCCTGCTCTTGGTTTTCTGTTTAGCATGGGGAGTGCTGGGGAGGGAAATTACTTCGTCCCATGATGTTACTCTCTGCAACAATAACCCTATGAATTGGTCCTGGTAATAAGCAGCCAGAGTCTTGCATTCTTGTGATACAGAGCAAGAACATGTAGGGGCATTGAGGGCCCATGGTGCACTGCTTCTCCCAAGAATCTACGGAATCAAAATCTACATTTTTTTTTTTTTTTAATTGAGACGGAGTCTCGCTCTGTCGCCCAGGCTGGAGTGCAGTGGCCGGATCTCAGCTCACTGCAAGCTCTGCCTCCCGGGTTTACGCCATTCTCCTGCCTCAGCCTCCCGAGTAGCTGGGACTACAGGCGCCTGCCACCTCGCCTGGCTAGTTTTTTGTATTTTAGTAGAGACGGGGTTTCACCATATTAGCCAGGATGGTCTCGATCTCCTGACCTCGTGATCCGCCCGTCTCGGCCTCCCAAAGTGCTGGGATTACAGGCTTGAGCCACCGCGCCCGGCCTACATTTTTTTTTTTTTTGAGACGGAGTCTCGCCCTTGTTGCCCGGGCTGGAGTGCCATGGTGTGATCTTGGCTCACTGAAACCTCCACCTCCCGGGTTCAAGCGATTCTCCTGCCTCAGCCTCCCAAGTAGCTGGGATTACAGGCATGTGCTACCACGCTCAGATAATTTTGTATTTTTAGTAGAGACGGGGTGTCTCCATGTTAGTCAGGCTGGTCTCGAACTCCCAACCTCAGGTGATCTGCCCGCCTTGGCATCCCAAAGTGCTGGGATTACAGGTGTGAGCCACCACGCCTGGCCAAAATCTGCATTTTAAACAAGATCCCTTAGTGATTTGTTTGTACATTAAAGTGTGAGAAGTGCTGTTCTAGACTGCATGTCCAGAGCATCTGCTGTTTACAAATTAAGCCATTCATATACATGGAATCAACCTAGGACTCATATCATTACCACATGATATGGTTTGGCTGTGTCCCCATCCAAGTCTCATCTTGAATTGTAGCTCCCATAATTCCCACGTGTTGTGGGAGGGACCTGGTGGGAGATAATTGAATCATGGGGATGGTCTCCCCAATACTGTTCTCGTGGTAATAAATAAATCTGACAAGATCTGATGGTTTCATAAGGGGTTTCCCCTCTAGCTTGGCTCTCATTCTCTCTTGCCTGCTGCCTTTCGCCTTCTGCCATGATTGCAAGGCCTTCCCAGCCATGTGGAACTGTGAGTCCATTAAAACTTTTTCTTCCTAAATTACCCGGTCTTGGATATGTCTTTATCAGCAGTGTGAAAGTGGACTAATACACCAGAATTTGCATCTCTTCCTCTCACACCCCTATTCATTTTCACTGGCCCTGACTTTACAGTATAACAATGCCAGGGAAGGGAGAGGGGAAAAGAGTCAAGAGTGAGAAGAAAAAGAGGAGCTCATACAGTAAGTTCCAAACAGGGAATTATTTTTCTCACATAACAAATCCAGAGATAGTAGTTCAAGACTAATATGCTAAATCCACAATGCCATTAGGAATCCGTATTGTTTTCATTTTCTGCTTTTCATCGTTAGCTTTTGGCTTTCTTCCTCCTGATTGCAAAATAACTATTGCACCTCCAGGCATCACGCCTTTATTCAAAGTAGAAAGGGAGAAGAGAAAAATCCATGTCAGATGAGCAGTTCCTTTCTATTATTAAAATAATGATTTTGCTGAAGCCCCATGCAGTGTACTTTTGTCCAAATTCCATTGTCCAGGAATGGGTCACATAGCCCACACCAAGCTATAAGGGAAACTGGGAGACTATGTATTTTAAGTCGCCCATTGCTCCTGAAATAAAGTTGCAGTTTGCTTAGAGAGGAAGATAAGAGTGGTGGGTATTAGATAGACAATTAGTAGCTCATGCCATAGAGCCCACCCAAGCACACTGGGAATGGGGAGGGAGCAGGGGGATGTCTGGTCCCAAAGTTTATCACGAGGAGTAAAGAGGGCCATTGGCCTTGGCCTTGCAGTCCAAAGGGCCTCAAATTTAGTCTTTTGGATTCACATATATTCAATCATTGCATTTTGTATGTATATTCAAATTATAAATGTATTTAAGGTAAATTTAATACACAGTACATTTTAAATAACTCTCTTTTGCTTTTTTTTTGAGACGAAGTCTTGCTCTTGTCCCCTAGGCTAGAGCACAATGGCGCGATCTTGGCTCACTGCAACTTCCACCTCCTGGGTTCCAGTGATTCCCCTGCCTCAGCCTCCTGAGTAGCTGGGATTACAGGTGCCTACCACCATGCCCAGCTTATTTTTGTCTTTTTAGTGGAGATGGTGTTTCACCACGTTGGCCAGGCTGGTCTCGAACTCCTGACCTCAGGTGATCCACCTGCCTCAGCCTCCCAAATTGCTGGGATTACAGGCATGAGGCACCGCACCCAGCCTTTTTATTTTTCTTTTTTTGAGATGGAGTCTCGCTCTGTTACCCAGGCTGGAGTGCAGTGGCGCCATCTCGGCTCACTACAGCCTCCGCCTCCTGTGTTCAAGCAATTCTCTTCCCGAGTAGCTGGGACTACAGGCATGCACCACCATCACTCAACTAAGTTTTGTATTTTTAGTAGAGATGGAGTTTTGCCATTTTGGCCAGGCTGATCTCAAACTCCTGAGCTCACATTGATCTGCCCACCTTGGCCTCTCACAGTGCTGGGATTACAGGTGTGAGCCACTGTGCCCAGCCTCTTTTGGCTTTTCCTTACTAAAAAAAAATAAAAAATAACGCACACAAAACTTCCAGGAGTTTCAAATATAGTAGTAACCTATGTCTCTCTTATTATGTGGCCCTTTTGCAATGGCATAATCAGTAAGAATGGGCAGTTGATGGAGTCCCACATATATCAAAAGAATTATCCTCTGTGATCTGGAGAACTCAATTGGGCTAAGTAGGAGTAAAGCAAAGCAAGAGACATTTGGTGTTATAGTTTTGGCTTTTCTATGAGTGGTAGAAAGTGGATATCTTGGGTCTGGGAGCCATTTCGATGGCTTTACATCCTATCCAAGGCACTTCTCAAGGCAGGCAAAAGTAAAATTCCTGCCTCAGTGTAACCAAAGTCTGTTCTCTTTTTTTTGTTTGTTTTTTGTTGTTGTTGTTTTTTTTTTTTTTTTTGGCAGTGGTTTTC
>NW_016808905.1:860446-872329 GCF_001698545.2 Rhinopithecus bieti | reverse complement strand
CCTTGGCCTCTCACAGTGCTGGGATTACAGGTGTGAGCCACTGTGCCCAGCCTCTTTTGGCTTTTCCTTACTAAAAAAAAATAAAAAATAACGCACACAAAACTTCCAGGAGTTTCAAATATAGTAGTAACCTATGTCTCTCTTATTATGTGGCCCTTTTGCAATGGCATAATCAGTAAGAATGGGCAGTTGATGGAGTCCCACATATATCAAAAAGAATTATCCTCTGTGATCTGGAGAACTCAATTGGGCTAAGTAGGAGTAAAGCAAAGCAAGAGACATTTGGTGTTATAGTTTTGGCTTTTTCTATGAGTGGTAGAAAGTGGATATCTTGGGTCTGGGAGCCATTTCGATGGCTTTACATCCTATCCAAGGCACTTCTCAAGGCAGGCAAAAGTAAAATTCCTGCCTCAGTGTAACCAAAGTCTGTTCTCTTTTTTTTGTTTGTTTTTTGTTGTTTGTTTTTTTTTTTTTTTTTTTTTTTTTTTTTTTTTTTTTGAGACGGAGTCTCGCTCTGTCGCCCAGGCTGGACAGGCGGGAGCGCAGTGGCCAGATCTCAGCTCACTGCAAGCTCCGCCTCCTGGGTTTACGCCATTCTTCTGCCTCAGCCTCCCGAGTAGCTGGGACTACAGGCGTCCGCCACCTCGCCCAGCTAGATTTTGTATTTTTTAGTAGAGGCGGGGTTTCACCGTGTTAGCCAGGATGGTCTTGATCTCCTGACCTTGTGATCCACCCGTCTCGGCCTCCCAAAGTGCTGGGATTACAGGCTTGAGCCACCGCGCCCGGCCCAAAGTCTGTTCTCTTAAGCAGAGCAGTAGACTGAATTCTGAGTCAAGATCATGACGCCCAGAGTGGCTACCTTCCCCTGTTTCTCATTCCTCCCTTTTTCTTAACTCACTCCTTGAAGGAATCTCAGTCAGTATGCATGTAGGGCAGATGCTGTGAAAGGGAAAGTTGCTATAGTAGGTTCAGTTAGAGCAAATTGTAGCACTGAACTTTAGCTAGTGTCCACTTACTCCAAATCTAGGCACCCAAAGCACTCCTAGCCCATGGTTCCCCATGCGGTACTCTGGCTGCATTACCTGCTTCCCTCTGATTGTTAGAGAAAATACCAATAATGTTAGGAAAGATGCCTTATGTCCTTCTGCTCAAAATGTGATCCACAGACCAAGATTATCTAGGAGCTTATTAGAAATGCAGGATCTCAGTCCCGACCTCTGATATTCTTTTTTTTTTTTTTTTTTTTTGAGACGGAGTCTCGCTCTGTGGCCCAGGCTGGAGTGCAGTGGCCGGATCTCAGCTCACTGCAAGCTCCGCCTCCCGGGTTTAAGCCATTCTCCTGCCTCAGCCTCCCGAGTAGCTGGGACTACAGGCGCGGCCACCTCGCCCGGCTAGTTTTGTATTTTTTAGTAGAGACGGGGTTTCACCGTGTTAGGCAGGATGGTCTCGATCTCCTGACCTCGTGATCCGCCCGTCTCGGCCTCCCAAAGTGCTGGGATTACAGGCTTGAGCCACCGCGCCCGGCCCCGACCTCTGATATTCTGAACCAGTATCTGCATTTTAACACTATCCCTGGTGATTCGTGTGCACACTGAAGTTTGAGAAGTTCAGCCTTAGCTGTGTTTGAGCCAAACTGTGTTTGAGGTTTGAGAAGCTCAGCCTAACAATGTGGTCTTCAAATCACATATCTAACTCTTTGCTCATTCAGCCACTAATGATTGTAATTTGGTAGCTGCAGCAGGAATGCCTATCTCAACATCCTTTTCATTCCCTTCCTAATAATAGAACCTCCACTTTATTTGGGGTAACAATGTGCCTGGCTAAAAGACTATACTTCCCAACTGCCCTTGTAGCTAGATGGGGCTATGAGACTAGATCTTCATCAATGAAGTGTAAGTGGAAATATGTATGGGACTAACAGAAAGTCTCTTGAAACTCAGGGGATGTATCCTTCTTTCTTCTTTCCTCCTTATTGCTGCCTGGGACATGGACATCACGAGTGGCTTCTAGCAGTCATCTTGGACCATGGAGTGACCTTGAGAAAGGAAGTTACAGGTTGAGGATGACAGAGCAGAAGAATGAAAGCTTATAGTTCAGATGACACATTGAAATTACTGTATCGATTTGGACTTACATATGACCAGACTTCCTTTATGGGAAAGAGAAATGTCTGTCTTGTTTAAACCACCATAATTTGGGTTTTCTGTTTCTATAACTGTTATTTGTGTGTCTAGAACTTACTGGCAAAAATAATGCAGATGTTCAGCTCCTCAGAAAGGAGTCTCCTCGTAAATCAATAAAATAGAATTCTAGTTTATACATCAGTCTCTCTGAACTCCACTAATGTGAATCTGTCCCTGAGAGATGACCTGCTGACTAAGTGCTGGGAGGAAGGCAATAAGGGTGCCAGCTGGGGAGGAACACTTGGTGGCCAGCTGGTCCCTCTCAGGCAGCACACCTTCTTGCTTTTCATTTTCTTCTAACCTTGATATGTACAATTAGCAAGAGATAGAGGGAAAACAAAAGGCCTACCTAATTTGAGACTGAATAATCCATTGTTTAATCTCTAAGAATCAACTTACTTATAAACTATTTCCTGAGTTAGGAAGTTAAGTGGTCTTTGTTGTTGTTATGTCGTTGAATGTTCTAAGTACAACATTCATCTCTTTTGAAGGCTATTGTTGTATTCTTATTATTAAGCATGCAGAATTTCACTGTCATTCTGACATCTTAAATCACTTTCCACACTACAGGGATGGGTGTTAATAATTAATATTTGTATTATGCTATCTTATGAACCCTTTTGAATACTCAGTTTATTTAATCCTCAACAGCCCCATGAGTAGGATTCAACCCATTCATCTATAGATGAGGAAACTGAGACTTAGAGAGATTAAGTAATGTACCCAAAGATACACAGCTCGGAAGTAGCATTTTTCCAGTCTCCTTGCCACCATGCCACACTGCTCTAATTCTATGCAGAGACTCACATTATGAGGCTAGAGTATATGTGGATGGGACATATTGGGGATGTGGTACATAGAAACTTTTTCAATCACACCATGTAGACATTGCATATTTATACATGCAACTGTCTATTTACGGCTGCAGGTTACACATCAGCTGCAAGCTGGTTTAGTTTTTCTTTTCTGAAGTGCTAGAAGGCACAAGAGATTATCCACATTACCCCCTCATCCCTCAGACTCTGAAGTCTAGAGAAGTGAAATCATTTATCCAAGATCTTAATTAGGTACAAGTCCTACATTATACACCCCAAACCCCTTAACTCCATGAGAATGAATGTTCCTTCTAAAACATCATCATGATTCTCAGTAAATTCTGAGCAGATCATGGATATCACAGTAATGTTTTGGCCAAGATGAAAAAGTATCTCTGGCTTGATGGTTGTATCAAGATGCAATCCTGGTCCCTAGTTAAATCTGGCCCTGACTTCCAGTCATTAACACCAAAATGAATCATTGGCTTTTCTGGGACCTGCATATTAGTACAGGAATTAATTCACTTAGAAGCCACAGCCTGCACAGCAGCTCTGGTCTTAAAACAGCACATAATTACCTTCAAAATACTTTGGGTTTTTTTGTTTTGTTTCATTTTTGAGACAGTATCTCACTCTGTCGCCCAGGAGTGCAGTGGTACAATCTCAGCTCACTGCATCCTCGACCTCCTGGGCTCAAGCCATCCTCCCACCTCAGCCTCCTAAGTAGTTGAGACTACAGGCATGCACCACCACAGCTGGCTATTTTTTGTACGTTTTGTAGAGATGGGGTTTCACCACATTGCTCAGGCTAATCTCGAACTCCTGGACTCAAGTGATCCGCCTGCCGCAGCCTCCCAAAGTGCTAGGATTACAGGCATGAGCCACCGTGCTTGGACAATACTTTGAATATATATTTGAAAAGAGCCTGAAATCAATCACAAGGTACCTTAAGACATAAATATTACTCTGTGGAGCTATAGACATGAAATTGGCTGTATGTAAGCTCTAAACCATCAACTTGTCTTCTGATGTAGGAAAAGCTAGCTGTTCTTTTGAGCACCAGACGAAGCAGTTAGACTTCATGTTGTAGTTACAGTTAGACTTCATGTTGTATGAAAAACTCCGTATCTTTATATGCTAAAAGCATATTCAATATGGTCAAGATGTTCCCACCACAAGAGGTAGGTGAGCAGTAATATGCTGGTAGGCTGGCACCCTGAAATAAAGCATCCTGATTTGTAGCATTTGCTGATATCCATGGTGTACATTTCCCCTATGGCCAGATTGAAGCTCCCAACATAACATAAGTGAACGCAGCATTGGGAAGAGATGCACTCTTTAGCTCTGGCACTTTACCGAGAGTCCAGAACTGAGATTGACTTAGGGGTCTGTAGATTCATATCTCCCACATTACTCTCATTCCAGGACATATGCTTCTTGTCCAGAACACAAGTCTGAACCATTTAATTTTTTTTTTGTTCTTTTTTGTGTTTTGTTTTTTGGACCAATGCGTTCAAATGAGTCAATGCAAATAAACTGCATATGTGATTCTTCTTTCCCTTATTTGGGAAACCGCAAAATTCGTTGCATCTTAATGAAGATCCAGCGATATTCACCCAGGTCATTTGCGAACCGTTTTTGTGACATCCTGGTTGAATTTATGAAACATAGAAGTATACACTCTCCCGTATCCACCTCTGCAATGCTCTCAGATTCCCTACTGCCCTGGTCTCTCTGGGTAAACAGAATGAAGAGCTAAGTTCATACCAGCTGCAGTTTTAATATCCCCTAGCTGTGTAAATGTATGGATGTTAAAGCCTTATTTTTTCTGTTACTTAGTATGACATTGGTGGATATTATTTATGCAGGCAATAAAAAATTATATTACTGTGTCACACTAAAATAAAATTAGAATATGCAAACATTTAACTTCCATTTTGGCAAGAAGCTTTTAAAATCTTTTATTGAAGTTCACATACATATGTTAAATTATATAATGTACATTAATCTTAAATGCACAGCTTGATAAATTTTTACCTAGGTACACACATATAACAACCATCCAGATCAAGAACTAGAACACTTCCATCCCAGAAGTCTCCTCCTCATGCCCCTCCCCAGTCAATATATGCCCCTTGCCAAGGTATTTTAATATGTTTGTTTGAAGATAGTTCTTAATCATAAACTCATAATAGTAGAACTGGTCCAGAATGCTTATTGTACAGATGAGGCAATGGAAACTCAGAGGTTAAGTGGCCCATTCACACTAGTTTGTTGTCTGGGCTAAGTCTAGGATTCAGTATCTAACCCTAGCCCAATGGCTCTTAAAGGGTGACCCCAGACCAGCAGCATCAGTATCACACGTGAATTCATTAGAAATGCAAAATCTTACGCACCCACCCCAACCTAATGAATTAGAAACTCTGGGGTGGGACTCAACGATCTGTGTTGGAACAAACCCTCCAGTTGTTTCTTATGCTCATTCAAGTTGAAGAACCACTGGACTACACCAAAGTCTGTAAGTCAAGTATTAGAGTTAATAGAGTTCTTGTTTAATTGTGAGATTTTACTTAATACCAGGCATGAAATAGTTTTAAGGGGGTGCTTAGGAAGCATGGGTGTCTGTCTGTATCATTCAGTCAGTATAAAAAGGTACCCATTATTAGCATGATGTGGAAAAGAATATGGTCTTAGTCTACCATTCATTAGCTGTGTAGATTGAGCAAGGCACTTAATCTCTTTGAGATTATTACATTTGTTTTGTATAATATGTGTATTAATATATCAATAGGTGTGTATTACCTTATTTTTAGTAGTTGTATGTGTGAAATATTTTATAATTAAAAATTGAGGCGGGACGCAGTGACTCACAACTGTAATCCCAGCACTTTGGGAGGCTGAGGGGTGGATGGCTTGAGCTCAGGAGTTTGAGACCAGCCTGGGCAACATAGTCAAACCCTGTCTCCACAAAAAATACATAAATTGGGCGGGCGTGGTGGTGCATGCCTGTAGTCCCATCTACCCGGGACACTGAGGTAGGAGGATGGCTTGAGCCAAGGAGGCAGAGGTTGCAGTGAGCCAAGATCGCACCACTGCACTCTGGCCTGGGCAACACAGCAAAATCCTGTCTCAATCAATAAAATAAAAATTGGAATGAAAATTTTATGTGCGTTCAAGAAGGATTTCAATGAGATAACTCAAGAAAAGATAACCAAATATTGTAAAATAAGAAAAGAAACTCCTTGAAATTTTACCACACAGAAAGTTCAGGTTAGACACATCATAATTTGCCTTTATTTTGAAAGGTTTTTAGGTAATTACGAGGCAGAGCAAGCTATTTAACACTCTTGTCCCTTGGTTTTTTCTAGTAGCTGAACTATGAAGTCCTTTACAGCTCTAGTATTTTATGAGATCCTAGAACTCAAAGCACTTTTTGAGAGCCTAGAATTCAGATCAGCTTGCCAGGGGTGCCCTGCTCCTGGCAAAAGTTAAAGGCAGTTTATTTCTGTCAGAGATAATTAAGCTGGGAGGGCTTAGAATACAGGGGACAATTTTAAGGATGTAATCGAGACCTAGAGCTGGCAGACCAATTAGGAACCAGCCGGAGCAGTGAGAGGAGGGATGCCGTGAATGTCATTGCTGCTGGTAAGACAATGACTGTTCTGCCCTCCTTGATAACACCAATGTTCAGGGAACAAGTGTATTTACCTTGTTCTTAAGTGTTGGGTTATTTTGAATTCCACTTTAATAGTTACCTCATTACCTAGTAAAATTGGATAATAATTAAAATATATACCATAAATTCAATGTCATTTTTGAATGAATTATGATGACAGTATTATGGTTATGTTTTTGAAACTTAGAGTCCTTTTTTAAAATTATTTTATTTATTGTTTTTTTGAGATGGAGTCTCGCTCTGTCGCTCAGGCTGGAGTGCAGTGGTGTGATCTTGGCTCACTGCAACCTCCCCTCCTGGGTTCAAGTGATTCTCCTGCCTCAGCCTCCAGAGTAGCTGGGATTATAGGCGCATGCCATCATGCCCAGCTAATTTTTGTATTTTTAGTAGATACAGGGTTTCACCGTGTTGGTCAGGCTGGTCTCAAACTCCTGACCTCGTGATCCACCCACCTGGGCCTCCCAAAGTGTTGGGATTTACAGGCGTGAGCCACTGCACCCGGCCAAGAGTCCTTATTTTTTAAAGATATGCATTGCAATATTTATAGATCAAATACTATGTCTTGAATGTGCTTTAAAATAATTCAGAGGGCGGCCGGGCACGGTGGCTCAAGCCTGTAATCCCAGCACTTTGGGAGGCCGAGACGGGCGGATCACGAGGTCAGGAGATCAAGACCATCCTGGCTAACACGGTGAAACCCTGTCTCTACTAAAAAATACAAAAAACTAGCTGGGCGAGGTGGCAGGCGCCTGTAGTCCCAGCTACTCAGGAGGCTGAGGCGGGAGAATGGCGTAAACCCGGGAGGCGGAGCTTGCAGTGAACTGAGGTCCGGCCCCTGCACTCCAGCCTGGGCAAAGAGCGTGTCTGTCTCATAAAAAATAAATAAATAAATAAATAAAGAAATAAATAAAGAAATAAATAAAATAAAATAATTCAGGCAAAGATGTTAATAACCTGTGCTAGAAGGGATTATTGGAGTGGGGAGAAGTATGCAAATTTAAGAGATATTCAGAATGTTAAAGGATACTTTTTATAAGAATAAAATATTAAGTCATACACACATAAAATGAGTCGAAGATTTCATTTAATTCATTAATGAGGAAATTAGTAAGATGTTATAAGAAAAATTCAAAAAAAAAATAAATAAATAAATAAATAAATAAATAAATAAATAAATAAATAAAATAAAATAATTCAGAGAAGGAGGAAGAGGGAGGAAGGTAAACTAAAGATTGGCCATGTGCTGATAACTACCGAAGCCAAATGATGGGTATGTGGGGTTCATTATATCACCCTCTGTACTTTTATGTTTAAAATTTTCCATAATAAAAAGGGTAGAAGAAAATAATAGTAAAATAAAATGCTTCAGAATTAGCTCCTTTTTGCAGTTATCTATGCCTGCAGAAATCCCACCCACTCTGTCTCCAAGTCCCATTGCTTGCCTGGGGCATTTTCCCAATCTGTTTGCTCGCCATCTGGTATGAATTGACTTGCTTGCTATGCAATGACAAACTTTTAAACCAATGTTGACGTTGATTTCATCAAGTTAGAATTCTAAGAAGTTTTCATAGGAAATTGGACTTTTCCATTCTTTTAGGAATGGAAACTATCACAACCCCTCCATACTGGACAGACCAATAAAGCATTTCTTACAGAAAAACTGAACACACACACACACACACATATACATATATATATATATATATATATTTTTTCAGTTGGAATCTTGCTCTGTCACCCAGGCTGGAGTGCAGTGGTGCGATCTCAGCTCATTACAACCTCCACCTCCTGGGTTCAAGCAATTCTTCTGTCTCAGTCTCCTCACTAGTTGGGATTACAGGTGCATGCCACCATGCCCAGTTAATTTTTTCTGTATTTTTAGTAAAGACGGGGTTTCACCATGTTGGCCAGGCTGGTCTCAAACTCCTGACCTCAGATGATCCACCCGCCTTGGCCTCCCAAAGTGCTGGGATTACAGGTGTGGGCCACCCTGCCCAGCCTGAACTTACATTTGTTAAGCACCTACAGTATGCCAGGTACTATTTTAGTATATTGTTTTTTATTTGATGAAAATTCATTTAATTAGAAATAGATATTATTATCTCCCTCTTAGAGAGGAGGAAGTTTGACCTTGCCAAGGTCACATAGCTCACCAGGATTCCAGTTCATAGAAGGATAAATCCAAAGCTTATGTTCTTTCTATTGTGTAACCGTGTTCTGCATTTAGTGATACAAATGTTCACCTGGAGGCTTGTTAGATATGAAGAACCTCAGACTCCACCCCAGTATAACTGAATCAGAATCTGCATATATATATACACACACACACACATATATATATTTAAGACAGAGTCTTGCTGTCTTAAAAAAACTGGAGTGCAGTGGGAGGATCTTGGCTCACTGCAACCAACCTCCACCTCCCAGGTTCAAGTGATTCTTGTGCCTCAGCCTCCTGAGTAGCAGGGACTACAGGTGTGTGCCACCATGCTGGGCTAATTTTTGTATTTTTAGTAGAGATGGGATTTCACTATGTTGGCCAGTCTGGTCTCGAACTTCTGGCCTCAAGTGATCCACCCACCTCAGCCCTCCCAAGTGCTGGGATTACAGGCATGAGCCATGAATCTGCATTTTAATGAGGATCCCAGGGTATCTGTGTGTACATTTAAACCATTCAAAATTGAGAAACTGTGCAATAAAAAAATAGCCTTATACATTTATCTCAAATAAAAATAACAGTAAACATTTCTGCTAACATTTACTGAGTTCCTACTATGTGTCAGATTTGTGTGGTTGTTTCTTCCTCAGAAGAACTCTATTAGAGTTGAGGAAATACGCTTTAGCATTTAAGGAACTCCAATGACACAGAGCTAATTAGTAGCAAGAGTCTAAATTTGAACTCGCCTTCGTCTGATTCTGGAGCATGGACTCTATAATCCATTACCCTTACCACAAATGTTAAATCCAAACATTCTGTATCATCTAAATAATGCAAATTAACTGCCATGCTCCTCAATTTAATATTAACATAATTTGATTCAAGACTTACCTTTGGGCCGGGCGCGGTGGCTCAAGCCTGTAATCCCAGCACTTTGGGAGGCCGAGACGGGCGGATCACGAGGTCAGGAGATCGAGACCATCCTGGCTAATACGGTGAAACCCCGTCTCTACTAAAAACTACAAAAAAAAACTAGCCGGGCGACGAAGCGGGCGCCTGTAGTCCCAGCTACTCGGGAGGCTGAGACAGGAGAATGGCGTGAACCCGGGAGGCGGAGCTTGCAGTGAGCTGAGAGCCGGCCACTGCACTCCAGCCTGGGCAGCAGAGCAAGACTCCGTCTCAAAAATAAAAAAAATAAAAAAAAAATAAATCAAAGCTTATGGGACTGAGCCACACGGAAGGTGGCCAGGCTGGGAGTTGAATTCTCAGCAGCCCAGGGAAGCAGCAAGACCTAGATCTGAGACCCAGCAGCTGCTGCTGCTGAGAGAACGGCCCCTTGGCATCCAGGCCCGTGCACTCCGAGGCCACCAGCACAGCCACCAAGAAGCCCCTGGCCGAGGAATCCCTAAAGGATGTGCTTTTTGGCTTCCAGAAGGAGGGCTTGAGATGTAAGAATGCCCAGGGCTTGAGATGTAAGAATGCCCACACATGAAATGCAATTATCGACATGAGAACTGCTTCCGTAAGAGATGTGTCTACACCTGGAGCGCCAGGAAGGTTGGAGGTAAAATGATTAAAATATAAGGCTATAAAGGGAAGTAGCGACCAAAAGAAACCTGGATTGAGCCATACTAAGAGTTGGAAAAATAGGCTTTGGGGCAATTGTCCTTTCTAGAGATGATGAGGGGGAATGAAGAGAAGACCTCACCCACAAGGGAATTACCATTTTAAACTGGCATATTCCTAGGCCAGCTTCAAAGTGCATAAAACAAACACAGGCTCCCAGCAAAAGGGAACTGGACAGGCCTCTCTGCACTTGCTGGGGACCCTGGTCACCTGCAGGATGACTTAAAGGCCTAAGAATCAGTAGACACATGGGCCTGGCACTCACGTGTGCAGCGGGGCATCTGACAACCAGCAGCGCCTCCCTGGCACATGTGCAGTGCTTATGAAAACTGGACAGCCCTGCATTTCAAAGAACTGATATCATTCAGACCTTGTTCCCAGACCACAATGTTAATTAAGTTAGAAATTGAAAACTAAAAAATAACTGGGGGAAAAAAATCAAACATTCAGAACCATAAAAGCATTCTAATTAACTCAGCAGCCAGAGAACAAATAAAAATGGGGTCTTTGTGTCAAATGAGCAACATGGAAAAAAATAATAAAAATGGGGTCTGCCCGGAAGTGAGGGGAGGAAGACAATGTCTTCTTGCACCAGGGACCCCAGCTGGGTGGTCACCTGTGGAAACGGGCTCCATGTGGGGCGAGCAAGGGAAGGCTGAGTGTCGATGGGCTGTGCACCTGACCCCAGGCAGGGCAGCAGATGCAACCCAGGGGACATGGGATGGAGGGAGAGCATGGCAAGGACAGAAATGATGAACAGAAAGATAGAAATGCTCAAGGACAAACACATACAAGACTGATCAGGAATAAAGCAGGGACAGAGCTTTGAATGCGGCAGAAATTTAAACAATCATCACAAGCAGTCCAAAAAAGGTCACTAGGAATATAACCTTGAGGATTTGTATGCCCACACATTCCTAGAAAAATTCCCTAAATCAGGAAACCTAAATTAGTCTACAAAGAAAACAACCCAGGCAGAGAAAATAACTGCCCAGTAATGGTGCAGGTGAAGACCAACCTATAGTCACTCACAATCCCCCACCTCCACCGCCCAAATGTGTCCATCCATCGGGAGAAGAGGAGACGCTCCCCACCAGCTTCCTGAGCCTGGGGCTCTTGTCACTAGGCAGGTGGTGGGAGAGGGAGACCCAAGTCAGTCTGTGGCTCTGGGCAGTTCCGGCCCAGCCCAGTGGAGTGGGCAGAGCATATGTCACACGTGGGGGGCGCTCGTGGTGATTTCAGGACTTTTCCCTGAGATCCAGGGACAGACTGAGGATTTTAGTTGTTTTAATGTTTAAGAAAACTCCAACAATGCAATGAACAGATTCAAGAAGAAAACCTGTATGAGTCATAGAGATACAGTGAGAGCATTCGGTGACATCAGGCACCCATTCAAGACCCAGATTCTTTCCCCAGGAGAGGTGGGAG
>NW_016808905.1:844598-858555 GCF_001698545.2 Rhinopithecus bieti | reverse complement strand
GAGAGAGAGAGAGAGAAAGAAAGAAAGAAAAGATTTCGCATTAGATGTAAAAATAAAAGGGCTTTTTTTTTTTTTTTTGAGGTGGAGTCTCACTTTGTCGCCCAGGCTGGAGTGCAGTGGTTTGATCTTGGTTCACTGCAGCCTCCATCTCCCGGGCTCAAGCAATTCTCCTGCCTCAGCCTCCCGAGTAGCTGGGATTACAGGCATGCCCCACCATGTCCGGCTAACATTTGTACTGTTTGTAGAGATGGGGTTTTGCAGTGTTGGCCAGGCTGGTCTTGAACTCCTGGCCACAAGTGATCTGCACTTCCGCCTCCCAGAGTGCTGGAATTACAGGTGAGAGCTACTGTGCCTGGCCCTTTCTGGGGTTTTCTATGAAAAAAACCAACCCACCAAGAGAGTCTATTTCTACTTTGTCTTAGGTATTTCTCCATCTCTTTATTTGTGCTAAGATATGATGTTCTGTGAGGATTCACTTGACAAAAATTCCTAGATGAGAAGTAAGAGGAAGGATAGGTCTATAATTAGAGGGGCTGGCGGCTGCAAAATGAATTAGATACCCATCATTTCATTCTAAGGAAGTACTTAGAATGAGATAAACACGACTTAAAGGAAAGCAAATATAAACGACCATGGGTGTTTGCTCTGTCTTTAATGGCATCCCTGGTTGGGTCTGCTGGGAGAAATGGCTAGCAAGGACTCTGCCAATTCTAGCATTACCAGTCAGGAATGTTACCAAAAAAAAAAAAAAAAAAAAAGGTTCATATATGGTATAGAGGATGGGACTATTTAAACTCAGAAGTCCTTTTCAACGCTATCACTTGAGTTGCTCATAGAGTGAAACTTTAAGGGTCCACTCATCTTGCTTACTTCCTTTTTCTCTTGATTTTGGTCTTTCAGCCAGCATTTAACACCAACTGTGACTGCCACCATTTGGTGCCACGGGTGAAGCAGGTTTTATCCGAAAATCTGCTGGTGGCAGCCTGTGGAACTGATGCAATAGGAAGCAGCCTAAGTGGTAGCTGCCTTGTTCTGGTTCCCAAATACGGAAGTCATCCCCAAAAGAAAGAGGAAGTGGTTCTACAGTCCCCCGCTCCAGACCTACGGAAAGTTCCCCTCCCAGTCAAACTAGTTTTCTGCATCACTTTTGTTGAGATAGAGAAATACCCAATGTGACCTTGAGAAAGCTGATGAGTTTGCAGAGGACGCTGGTCGACAGAGAGAGAGAGAGGAGAGAAGAGAAGCAAGCAGAGAGGAGAGACATGTAGCTCTTGGGAGACAGCAAGCTGGAGACAGGAGGAGCTGTCTCTCTTTTGGCTAGTGTTCCATTTCCCAAGTACAGGCCCTGAGGCTCAGCTGAATTAGAAACCAAACCAAAAGACAGAGTCATCTGGTCATCTGGGATACACCTGGGGAATCCCAGCAGGACCTGAGCATTTCCCAGATATAACATGGTAGTATTATTGATGAGCCTAGGGAAGCCAAGGGCCTTTAGGAAAACATAAATCTATATTTATATAACTTGTTAAAATAGGAAAGGAGTGGTGTGTATAATATACTTTTAAGTGATTTATATTTTTAAAATGGTTAAGGCTGGGTGTGATGGCTCATGTCTGTAATCCCAGTGCTTTGAGAGGCTGAGGCAGGACAATGGCTTGAGTTCAGGAGTTTGAGACCAGCCTGGGTAACATAGTGAGACCTTGTCTCTACACAAAAAAAAAAAAAAAAAAAAAAAAAAAAAAAAAAAAAAAATCAGCCTGGGTAAACAAAGCAAAACACCTGTCTGTATAAAAATTTTGAAAATTAGCTGGGCGTGGTGGTGTGCATCTGTAGTCCCAGTTCCTCAGGAGGCTGAGGTGGGAGGATCACTTGAATCCAGGAGGTCGAGGTTGCAGTGAGCTGAGATCAGGTCACTGCATTCCAGCCTGGATGATAGAGTGTGACCTTGCCTAAAAAAAAAAAAAAAAAAAAAAAAAATGAGCTGGAACATGGTGGCACATGGGTATAGTCCTAGCTACTCAGGAGGCTGAGGCAGGAGGTTCACGTAAGCCCAGGGGCTCGAAATTACAGTGAGCCATGATTGTCCCACAGCACTCTAGCCTGAGCAACAGAGCAAGACCCTGTCTCTAAATAAATTAATTTAATGGTTAAAATATAAAAGAGAGCTCCTGCTTTCAGGTGTTGGAATGAAGAATTTTTATCTTCTCTTAAATACACACACACACACATACACACACACAAGCATGCACACACGCACCCACACACACATTCTGAAATTTTGGAACACTGGTAACAAGTAGATTCATTCATTTATTCATATTTTCAGCAAATCTTTACAGAAGGCCTGCTATGTTCCAGGTACTAAGTGCTTGGGGTACATTACTGAAGAAGATAAAGATCCTTGCCCTCACAGAGCTTGAGTTCTACTAAACAAGTAAATCCTATACTATATTAAGCAATAATAAGTGCTATGGAGAACGAAAAGGAGAGCAAGGTAAGGAGAATCTGGAATTTCAGAGGTGAAGGGCCAGGTTGCAATGTTAAATGGGGTGGTCAGGATAGACATCACTGAGAAGTTGAGAACGGAGCACACTCGCTGCAGGAGAAGAGGGAGTTGGCCAACTGGCTACCTTGGGGAAGACACTGGGATGGACAGCTCCTCACCTCCTTCAAAACAGAAGGAACAGCTAGAACCAAGGCCTCAAAGCAAAGAGACACACAACATATTCAAGAAACAGCAGCGGGGCTGAAGGTGGTTGAAAGGGGGAAATTGAAGGGAAGAGCGGAACGGAGGTCAGAGCGGCAGTGGGGCCAGATCCTGCACGGCGTTATGGGTCATTGTAAGGTCTTTGGCTTTTCCTCCAACTAAAATGAGGAGCCACTGTCGGGTTTTGAGCATAGAAGTGATGTGGTCTCACTTACATTCTTAAAGGATCACTCTAGATGTTATGTTGAAGAGCCTTTTACAGTATTTAGGCACGAAATGATAGCTCAGGTCAAAGGGTATCAGGGGAAGTGTGGTAAGAAGTTGGATTGTGGGTACATTTTGAAGGTAGAGACAACAGGATTCCTCATGGATTCAATGTGTCGTGTGAAATAGAGAAGTCAAGCATGACTCAGGTTTTGGGCCTAAGCAACAAAGCAACAAGGAGTTGCTACCTAATGGGGAAAGCCATAGGTAGAAGATATTTTGTTCCCATAGGACAGAAGTTCGGTTTGGGGCATGTTGAGTTTGAGATATCTATTAGATATTGAAGTGGAGATGTGGAATAGGCAGTTGGTTATATTAACTTGGAGTTCCAGATGGAGCTCTGGGCTGGAGCAATAAATTTAGAAGTCTTTATCATGTAGATGGAATTTAAAGTAGTTAGACTGGATGACATCACCAAAGGAGTGAGTGTAGAGAAAGAAGAGGAAAAAAGACTGAGTCCTGAGGTCCTTGAACATTAGCAGTCAGAAAAATGAGTAAAGAAAAGGAGACTGGGAAGGAACAAGTACAAGGGAGGAAAAACACAAAGAGAACATGGTGACCTGGCAGCCACATGAAGGATATCCAGAAGGAATGAGCAACTGTATCCTGTGTTGTTGATAGGTCAAAAAGACAAGGATAAAGAGCATACCACTGTATTGAGCAACAAGGGGGTCATTGACAAGGGTAAGAGCAGTTTCTGTAGAGTCACAGGGGTAAAAGCCTGACTGAAGTGAGCCAGGAGGGCAAGAGGGAAGAGGAATTTAAGATAGCACAGAGAGAAAATTCTTTTAAAGAGTTTTGCTGTTAAAGCAAGGAAAGAGGTCCGGGGTGGTAGCTCACGCTTATAATCCCAGCACTTTGGGAGGCCGAGGAGGGCAGATCTCCTGTGGTGAGGAGTTCAAGACCTGCCTGACCAACATGGTGAAACCCTGTCTCTAATACAAAAATTAGCCAGGTGAGGTGGTATGCACCTGTAATCCCAGCTACTCAGAAGGCTGAGGCAGGAGAATCGCTTGAACCCAGGAGGCGGAGGTTGCAGTGAGCTGAGATTGCACCACTGCACTCCAGCCTGGGTGACAGAGGGAGACCCTGTCTCAAAGAAAAGAAAAGAAATGTAGTAGTAGCTGGTGAAGGAGTGGGGTTCAGAGAAATTTGTCTTTCTTTTTTTAAAATTAGAGAATCAATAGTATGTTTGTATGTTAATGGCAATAATCTAGTGGAAATAAAAAACGATTATATAGAGAAAGAAAGGGAATAATTGTTGGAACAATGTCCCTGAGTTGAAGTTAGGAGATGGGTTCTAGTGCATAGAGAATGCTTTAGTATACGAGTATGGATTATTTCTTTCAATACTTAGAAGGAGGGAAGAGTAGGAAAGTGCAAATAATGGAAGGGGGATAAATGTGTTAGTGGGAATCTGTGGAAGTTGCAAAGGATTCCAATAAGGAGGAAAAAAGAAAACACAACAAGATTCGGAAATCAGAATGGCTTTGGATTTCTCAATGGCAACACTAGAATCTAGCAGACAAGGGGGCCAAGGCTTTAAAAACCTAAGGGAAGACAGCTAGTAACCCAAGAATTCTACACTTAGCCAAACTATTATTAAGTGAGGATAGATTAAATGCATTTTCTTTTTTTATTTTATTTTATTTTTTGAGACGGAGTCTCGCTCTGTCGCCCAGGCTGGAGTGCAGTGGCGCGATCTCGGCTCACTGCAAGCTCCGCCTCCCGGGTTTACGCCATTCTCCTGCCTCAGCCTCCCGAGTAGCTGGGACTACCGGCGCCCGCCATTTCGCCCGGCTAGTTTTTTGTATTTTTTAGTAGAGGCGGGGTTTCACCGCGTAGACCAGGATGGTCTGGATCTCCTGACCTCGTGATCCACCCGTCTCGGCCTCCCAAAGTGCTGGGATTACAGGCTTGAGCCACCGCGCCCGGCCCGATTAAATGCATTTTCAAACACAGGAGGTGTGCTAGATACCTTATTTGCCCCTTGAGATCCTTCTCTATTCCCACTTTGTGCTCAGGGAGGTAGACCTGCATGGGTTGCTCCACCTGGGTCTCTTGCCCTCAGGCTCCTGGATGGATTTGGTCCAAGTGTGACACTGGTAGGAGATCAGGGGGCAGAAAGAAAGAGATGGATACTGTGTTCCTTTACGGAAGACTATAGATCTTGGTGGGCAACCCTTTCCTATAAGCTGTATCTCTCTCTGGATTCTAGTAAACACTCCTTCCTCTATCCCTTTCAGGCCTAAGGCTTCCTGCTATTGCTAGTCCTATCTCTTCACACTGTTCACACCTTTGTAAACAGTCCCTCCATTAAGCTTTCCTCTAGCACCCCCTTAAGAATGCCATTTTTCCTCTGGTTGACCTTGACTGGATACACAGGTATCCAAAGACTTAGCAGTGAGCTTTTTTGTCATAAAACCATTGGAGGAAGTTCTCCACTAAAACAAAAAGAAGACACGAGATTGAGGCAAAGGGAATCTCCTGAACAATGGTGAAAGATAACATGATGACAGCTGTGTATTCAGTTTCAGAATAACCAACTCAGATTGGAGCAGGCCAGAAGGTTCTTTTTTTTTTTGAGACGGGAGTCTCGCTCTGTGGCCCAGGCTGGAGTGCAGTGGCCAGATCTCAGCTCACTGCAAGCTCCGCCTCCCGGGTTTACACCATTCTCCTGCCTCAGCCTCCCCAGTAGCTGGGACTACAGGCACCCGCCACCTTGCCCGGCTAGTTTTTTTTGTATTTTTTAGTAGAGACGGGGTTTCACCGTGTTAGCCAGGATGGTCTCGATCTCCTGACCTCGTGATCCGCCCATCTCGGCTTAAAGATGTCTTTAAGAAGGTAAAAGTGTTAAAATATCCAACAAGGAGTTTTACACAGCTGGGATAGGAATTTGAAACTGAATTAAAGACATGGAAATCTAAGCAAATGAAAAAGAAGATGGCTGGCTGGGTGCAGTAGCTCACGCCTGTAATCCCAGCATTTTGGGAGGCAGAGGCGGGTGGATGACCTGAGGTCAGGAGTTCGAGACTACCTGACCAACAAGGTAAAACTCCGTTTCTACTAAAAACACAAAAATTAGCCAGGCGTGTTGGCAGGCACCTGTAGTCCCAGCTACTCGGGAGGCTGAGACAGGAGAATTGCCTGAACCCAGGAGGCGGAGGTTGCATTGAGCCTAGATCGTGCCACTGCACTCCAGCCTAGGTGACAGAGCAAGACTCTGTCTCAAAAAAAAAAAAAAAGAAAAGAAAAGAAAAAAAGAAAACAAGATGGTTATTAATTTTAGATGTAAGAAAACATTGGACAATAAAGAAAAAGCAATCATAGTATAGAAAACAGGTCAATCATCAAACAGCATTTATGCAACAAAAATTCCAAGGGACTGCTGAATTATTTCCTTTTATAGACTTCCTCATAATATATAGCTTCCCTATTTTTGTAATGTAAAGCTTTTCACAGAAGGTATTTACCAGAATAGCACCTAAAATTACCAGGACATTTATTTTAACATGATTTGACCTAGGTCATTTTACAGACTAGATAGTAAAAAATCTCAGTTTATCTGTAAACTTCTGATCTGTGTGACCTGGGGTAGGTTACTTAATTTCGCTGAGCCTTACAAAGTATGAGGATTGCAAATGTAACACACAGAGTGCCTGGCACATAGGAGGCATTCATAAATGACCACTTTTGTCAGCCACCTTAATGGAAGAATGCTAGTTAGGGATATTATAAAACCACAAGGAATACAACTTTGACCTCAATTTAGGTGGGGAGTTGAGCATCTGGAAGTCATGAGGTGTTAGAAGCCTGACACTATTATAAAAGTAAACACTTCTCAGACTAAGCAAATATGATATGGAACTGACAACAAAATTGAGGGGAAAATGCTCTGAGGAAGATGACTGAAAGAATAAAGTAGAGTAAATTGGCTTTCAGAGGGGCCAAGAGCAGCATACAGCTCTCCTTTAAAACAGTGACTAAAGACTCAGCTTCTCCTGGTGGTATAGGACTACTGGGGAGGGTTCTGGTTCCTTTCCTAAGTATACAAACAACAAAATCAAAAGTTTTATTTTATTTATTTATTTATTTATTTATTTAGTGACAGGTTCTTGCTCTGTCACCCAGGCTGGACTGCAGTGGCATGATCGCAGTTCACTGCATCCTTGATCTCCTGAACTCAGGTGATCCCCCCACCTCAGCCTCCCAAGTAGCTGGGACTTGGCTAATTTTTTGTGTTTTTTTGTAGAGCTGGGGTTTCCTCATGTTGCCCAGGCTGATCTCGAACTCCTGGGCTTAAGCAATCTGCCCGCCTTGGCCTCCCAAAGTGCTGGCATTAAGGGTGACAAATAAAGAATTTTAGCTCCAAGAGTTCTTTAGGCCCATCACTTCTAGAGGTTGGTTAGATATTAATGGTTTGAAAGGTAAAGAAAGTCATTGATAACAATTAACATGTGGGGAGCGCTTAAGATTTGCCAGTCGTTATTCTAAGCCATTTTACATGAATCATCCCGTTTAATCTTCACAACAATTCTAGGTCCTTTTATCCTCATTTGACAGATAAGGAAACCGAGACTCACAGAGGTTAAGTAAATTGCCTAAGGTTACACAGCCAGTAAACTCAAAGAGCTAGACCTGGACTCAGATTTGCCAGCCTCCAAAGGCTTCCAGACTTCTAACTGTAACGCTAATATACAGCAAAGTCTTTAGTTGTGGATTTTCTCACTAGCATAACAGCATTGATCAGGTCATATTTTAGCAAGTGATTTTCAAATATGAAGTGATAGAGATAACGTACAAAGGTCTGACAATTTTAAGCAAATGCTCTTACAGGTGTGTACTAGGATAGAGCCTTAAAACCATTGACTCCTTCTAAACATGGAGTTCAGACATTCGAATACATTTACCTAGTAAAGTTCTAATAGAAAAAGAGTTATTTTAGGGCTAGTATAAGGCCATCCATGTATTCCCAGTGTCAACTGTGCTCGACGTAGTAAGTGTGGAATTAATGTCTAGTGACCGGTTAGATGACCCGCGTAGAGGGTCTTTTCAAATCTCACATGGAGGATCTCACACAAAAACATCAAGAACATTAAAGCAAGCCCTGACAATAATTTTTAAAAAATAACAGTCTATTTCCAGGGTAAACAATTACTTCGTCACGCCGCTGCTTAGGGGTGGGAAAACCTGCTTCTGATGTGGGTTCAGGTTGAGGAACACTTCGCCACTTGAGAATGCAAGTAAAGTCCAGAAATCCAGGACCACAGCAATACTCCAGCCCAGGGTTGCAGGGCGGCCTCTTTTAACAGCCCGGCGACCTATTTCTATCTAGGCGCCCGCGAGGCGCCGGTGTGGGCGGGGGACCGCTCTCAGCCTGAACAGTGGGTGGGCCGGCAATGACAATGCAGGAATTCCGCGCCTGCTGCAGGGTTTGCCGATCTGTCGGAAGGGTGGGAGGGAGCACTTTTCACCTGACACACCCAATCCCCCTGCTGCAGCCCAGGGCCGCGGATGAACGGAAGGAAAGCGCTTCAATACTGTCAGATCAGTGGACTTGAGCTGCAGCAGCGAGGCCTACCGCGCCGCCGCCCGCACACGCTCAGCCCCTCCGCGCGGGCCAGGCAGCAACGCACGCGCAGTCTGTTCTCGTTCGCTCCATCAGTCCCGGCGGGCCCCGCCCCCGCAGGCCCCGCCCCGCTCCCGTGCGCTGAACGCCCCATATCCGGGTTCCCGCCGCCTCCACCGCCGCCGCCTCAGCCGCCTCGCATATTTAGTCTTGCTGGGAGTGGTGTGATTCCCGACCAAGATGGCGGCCGTGGGGCGAGTCGGCTCCTTCGGTTCTTCTCCGCCAGGATTATCCTCGACTTACACAGGCGGCCCCTTGGGCAACGAGATAGCGTCGGGCAACGGTGGCGCCGCGGCAGGCGACGATGAGGACGGGCAGAACCTTTGGTAACGACTCCACCCCTCCCTCAGCCCCTGCTGGTTCCCCCGGCCTTGCGCCGACGCCTTGGGATCCCGTGCCCGCTGGAGCTCGGCGCCGGGCCCGGCCACTGCGTTCCCGGCAGCACCATCCCCGGCGCGCCGAGGCCGGGTCAGTCCCTGCCGCGCTGCGACTCCGGCCTCCGGCCTCCGGCCTCACCGTACGCCTTGCTTCCCGTTAGGTCCTGCATCCTCAGCGAGGTCTCCACCCGCTCGCGCTCCAAGCTCCCTGCGGGGAAGAACGTGCTACTGCTGGGTAAGAGTTCCCTGCCTCGCTCCGCCCCGCCTGGCCCCCAGCGGCCCGGGGTACCTGGTCCGCCGGCTAGCTCGCTGGCTGTCTTTGTGCGGACAGCCGGCCCAGCCCCGCCCCGCCTCCCGACCTGTCGCGGAAGGCTGGGCAAGAAGGGGAACCCTCGACCCTCGACCCAGGACCTACGGGGACCCGCCCTCCCTCAGGTTCCTCCTCCTCCCCGGGATATGGGGGTGGCCCTGACAGCCTCCCCTGGGAAGGACAGAATTCGATCGCTCATCTGAGGGATTCTGGTGGCCTAGGGTTTACTAGAAATTGACAGTTTTTCTTTCATCACAAAAATTGGTAGCAGGAGGCTCTTTGCAAGAGCTCCGGCGCAAATGGCTTGCCATTAATATTTAATAGCTGATTCTTTGTATAATTGACAGAAGCTACAACTAAGACCTGGCGATAAATGTTCTTGATTCAGTGTTCTCTGGTACAATGTGCTCGTGTTGCAGCTACCTTAACTGTCACATGTAATTCTGAAATCTGTAAAAGACAGTAGAACACACCTTTCTAGTTAAGTCTCTTCAGCCAAATGGATGTAATAAGGAGAAATGGTCCAGTGTCAGTTCTCCTGATTGTTCTGTATCTCCTCGGCTCTCTGGAAGTTGTGTATTCTGTTTCTTGAGTGACTCTGAGGGTGGGGATAGAGGACTGAGGGAGAATAGTTCGCAGGTTCGCATTTTTGCAGGCTTAGGTCCTGAATCGTTTAAAGGAGAAATTTCTCTATATAGTTCTTTACATGCAAGATAACTGAAGTTTGGCTTATACGAATATTAAATTTAAAAACTTTGGTATTTGATATCGGCTCAATACCAGAGGCTTTTTTTTTTTTTTAATGTCCATCTAAAACAGGAAAGGAAATAAAGAAGTCAAATGCTGCTTGATAGGCTGCATGGTTAAATATGAATGTTTACACAGAAAAAAATACTTTTTTAATGGACTTCTGCCAAGCAAAACATATGATTATTGATATTCTTTAAAGCTACATGGAGCTAGTTGAAAATTAGTTTTACTCTTGTTTTAATGTGATTGAAAGCACCTACTGCAGATTAGCCTGGATTGAGTCACTGTCCTATCACATATAAGCCCTAAGATCTTAAGCAAGTTGCTTGACATCTATAAACCTCAGTTTCTTCATTTTTAAAATGGTTGTTATGGAAATAATAATACCTGCCTCTAGGGTTGTGGGGGGGATCAAGTGAGTTAATGTTTGTATAGTGATAATATTTGCAAGTGATATATTTATCTTAAACTGAATTAGAAAATATTTGTGCTCAGAACTTTTTAAAAAATTGAATTAGTGCCTTCATAAGTGATATTAATAGGGCAAAATAAATTAGGATCCAAGAGCAAAAAAATTGTAGAATATATTTTTAATTTACTAATTTAAACAAATTACCACTCATTACTAAGCTAAAATGGATTTAAGATCATATGACCTCATTGAAATCGATTCTATTTTAATTACTTTAAGTAAGACTTATTTGGAAACACTGCCATGGTAAAGGTAAGATTCAGTAGTTTTGTTCTTATTTTATACATTTCCTCCAGTTATTTCTGCACATTAGATATTGCATAGATTATTCTGTTTGTGGTAAAACAAAAGTGGCGGTTTTGTTCATTTTTTGGTATACCGAATTTGTACTGCGGTTGTGCTATGTTTTTTTTTTTTAAACCCCCCTTTGACACCGGGTCTGTACATGGGACTGAGTGTTCTTAGAGGTCCCAGCCTCCTTCACGCCACCATACAAGAATAGATTAAATTTCCTTTTTTATGAACTTAATAGTTCGTAAAGTTCCATCTAGTATCAGGTAATATGAGCTTGAAACTTAATATTTTTCTTTCAGTACTGTTGGGATTTTCATCAGAGTCCTTTTCAGCTTTGGAAGAAGCTAATAACTGATTTGTATACTGGTTGCAAAAATAGAGTTAACTTCTAAGATACCCCTGAAGATTTCTCACAGACATTTTACCATCACATATGGCAGCATTCACTCTGTGCTGGTGGAGGAAAGAAATATACAAATAGGGATTGTGGTTTTCTTTGTTATGAGTTTGAAGGTGCTGGGCAGGAGGATGCTTGGCCCTAATATATCTTTCATGAATGCAGGTGGTCTCTGGAGTCTCTTATTTTAAAAAACAAATCTAAAGCCAGGCACAGTGACCCAGCCTGTAATCCTAGCACTTTGAGAGGCCGAGGGGTGGATCACTTGAGCTCATGAGTTGGAGACCAGCCTGGGTAATAATGGTGAAACCCCATCTCTACACAAAATGAAAAAAATTGGCCTGGCGTGGCAGCTCCTGCCTGTGATCCCAGCGCTTTAGGAGGCCGAGGTGGGTGGATCACCTGAAGTTAGGATTCCAGATGAGCCTGGCTAACATGTTTAAACCCCATCTCTACTACAAATACAAAACTTAGCTGGACGTGGTGGCATACACCTGTAATCCCAGTTACTCGGAGGCTGAGGCAGGAGGATTGCTTGAGTCCGGGATGCGGAGGTTGCAGTGAGCCAATATCGTGCCATTGCACTCCAGCCTGGGTGACAGTGAGACTCTGTCTCAAAAAAAAAAAAAAAAAAGTTGGGTATTATGGTGCGTGCTTGTAGTCTCAGCTACTTGGGGAGGCTAAGGTGGAGGGACAACTTGAGCCCCAGAGGCAGAGGTTGCAGTGAGCTGAGTTCGCACCATTGCACTCCAGCTTGGGCAACAGAGTGAGACCGTGTCTCAAAAAATAATTCTAATAAATAAAGTAAAACAAATCTGAGCCTTTTGCAAGGCTTTACATTTCAGAAACAACCTAGAATAGGAACAATGATACAGACCTAAGGACTCCCCTCACAACACACACAAATTGCAGTTTAGCTTTCCACATGCTCTCCTACTACCTGATAGGAGAAAAGGGACATGACTAGTAATGTGTGTGTGTGTAAGAGCCACTCTCAAAGGATTTTAATACAAATCTCATTTCACCTCCTCTCTCCTCCCAGATCAGGGCACCAATTTATAGATGGGTAATGAGTTGTAGAGACCTGTTGAGTGGATTTTCCAAGGTCACACAACATAAGGGCCCTGTTCTGTGACTCTGCCATGGATTTCTGACTTGATAGAAGTTCCCACAAGGGAGAGAGTGCCAGGTACAAAATTCTTTCTACTCAAAGCCTGTCTTTGAGCAAACGTACTGGTAATTATTTTAAAGGAAAATCTAAATATTTGTTGGATTGTGGGATGCAGCTGTTGCCATGGCACTTGTGTTTAAGTAATTATTTAATCTGCCTAGGCCTGACTTCTAATGAAATCCAGAAAGTCTATGATGTTAACTCTTCTTTCTTGAAAGGTTTTGAGAATGGATTTCAGTAAGATTTGTTTTTAATAAAGGTAGGACTTCTTGCGCATGTATTTTAAGTAGATTCTAACTTTTAAATTGTCCTTTTTAAGAACTACATTTTCATTTTTACCTTTTATATTTAATTACTTTTAATACAATTGATTATATATCTTTTTTGTTTGTTTGTTTTTTGAGATGGAGTTACCCTGGCTGGAGTGCAGTGGCATGATTTCGGCTCACTGCAACCTCCGCCTCCTAATTCAAGCAATTCTCCTGCCTCAGCCTCCTGCGTAACTGGGATTACAGGCATGTACCACCACACCCTGCTAATTTTGTATTTTTAGTAGAGACAGTTTCTCCATGTTGGTCAGGCTGGCCTCGAACTCCCGACCTCAGGTGATTTGCCTGCCTTGGCCTCCCAAAGTGCTGGGATTATAGGCGTGAGCCACTGCGCGGGGCATATTTGTATTTTAATAGCTGCTCTTAAAGGCAGTTTCTCCATATTGATTACTTTCCCATGTTTTGATAAGAAAACTCCCTAAGGAAAATAATAATTAATACTACCTAACATAGAGCACTTACAGGTACTAGTCATGTAAGGATTGTTTATGTACTCTATCCCCTTAAAGATCAGGAAACAGACACAGAATTTGTGTTTTGTTTTTGAGGCAGGGTCTTACTTTGTTGCTCAGGCTGGAGCATAGTGGTATAATCTCAGCTCACTGCAACCTCTGCCTTCTGGGCTCAAACCATCCCCCTGCCTCAGCCTCCTAAGTAGCTGGGACTACAGGTGCGTGTCACCACTTTTAGCTAATTTTGTACTTTTTGGAGAGATGAGGTCTCACTGTGTTGCCCAGGCTGGTGTTGAACTCTGGGCTCAAGCAGTTCTCCTCTCACCTCAGCCTCCCAAAGTAGTGGGATTACTGGGGTGAGCTACCACACCCCGCCAGACACAGAAATGTTAAGTGAATTGTCCTAGGGTTACATAGCCAGGAGGCAAAATCAGTATTCAAAATTTTACAGCCTGAGGCCGGCTCTGTGGCTCCTGCTTGTAATCCCAGCACTTTGGGAGGCTCAGGGGGTGGATCACCTGAGGTCAGGAGTTTGAGACCAACCTGGCCAATAATACGGTGAAATCCCATCTCTACTAAAAGTACAAAAATTAGCCGGACATAGTGGTGGGCTCCTGTAGTCCCAGCTACTCAGGAGACTAGTCCTTTGTTAAGTCATGTAAGCCTCATCTTTCTCATCTCTAAATTAGACTATTTGAATTTTGTGATCTCCAAAGCCTTGTTTGACCTGACATTTTATAAATTTTCTTGTTTTAATCTTGTGAGTTATTGAATATTTATTTATTTATTTATTTATTTATTTTTT
>NW_016808905.1:837444-840951 GCF_001698545.2 Rhinopithecus bieti | reverse complement strand
TTAGCCAGGATGGTCTCGATCTCCTGACCTCATGATCCGCCCGTCTCGGCCTCCCAAAGTGCTGGGATTACAGGCTTGAGCCACCGCGCCCGGCCACTTTTTTTTTTTTTGAGACAAAATCTTGCTCTGTCACCCAGGCTGGAGAGCAGTGGGTGCTATCTCAGCTCACTGCAACCTCCACCTCCCGGGTTCAAGCAGTTCTCCTGCTTCAGCCTCCCGAGTAGCTGGGACTACTGGCGTGTGCCACCACACCTGGCTAATGTTTCGCATTTTTTAGTGGAGTCGGAGTTTCGCCCTGTTAGCCAGGATGGTCTTGATCTCCTGACCTCGTGATCCGCCTACCTCGGCCTCCCAAAGTGCTGGGGTTACAGGTGTGAGCCACCGCACCCGGTCACATTTTTACCATCATTATGTGAGAGTACTTGTTTGTTTAGTACCATTGCCAATACTAAGTATTATTCATTTTAATCTTTGACTATCTAGTAGGTTAAAAATTTGCATCTTAATGTAAAGATGATTTAATTGTAGAATACATACCATATTTGATTAAGAACCATGCTTTAGTGTGACTTTGACCTCCTAGGGCATGGGAACTATTAATAGCCATTGTAATCAACCACTGTGGTTAGCATTTACTGATCCTGGTAAATATTTATTGGATTAAACTAAATGTTTTCTTTGTTTTTGTTTTTTTTTGAAATGGAGTTTTGCTGTTGTTGCCCAGGCTGGAGTGCAATGGCGTGATCGTGGCCCACTGCAACCTCCACCTATCTGGTTTAAGCGATTCTTCTGCCTCAGCCTCCTGAGTAGCTGGAATTACAGGCATGAGCCACCACATCTGGCTAATTTTGTATTTTTAGCAGACAGGGGTTTCTCCATGTTGATCAGGGTGGTCTCGAACTCCCAACCTCAGGTGATCTGCCCACCTCATTCTCCCAAAGTGCTGGGATTACAGGCGTGAGCCACCGTGCCCAGCCAACTAAATGTTATTTTTAATTCATATCTAGACAGCCTGTGGGAGTAAGGAAAATGATTAAGGATAAGTTCTGTTTTTTTTAATGTAATGTAAATTGCTGAATGATCAATCCAAAGGTGGAGCTTTGGCCAGCTGCAGGGATGGGAACTATCGTGTATTGTATTTGTGACTTGTGTTGAGTGTTCTGCTAGGTGCTGTATTATGTAGCATGTTTACTGTTTTACAGGAAAGGGTTTTAAGCCCCAGGTTACACAACTGAACTGGAATTCATTTTATTTATTTATTTTTTGAGATGGAGTCTTACTCTGTTGCCCAGGCTGGAGTGCAGTGGCACGATCTCGGCTCACTGCAACCTCTGTCTCCCTGGTTCAAGCAATTCTCCTGCCTCAGCCTCCAGAGCAGCTGGGACTACAGGCATGCCACCACACTTGGCTAATTTTTGTATTTTTAGTGGAGATGGGGTTTCACATTGTTGGCCAGGCTGGTCTTGAACTCCTGACCTCAGTTGATCCGCCTGCCTCGGCTCTGTAAGTGCTGGGATTATAGGTGTGAGCCACCACTCCTTGCCTTGAGCTGGAATTCAAAATTAGGTTTGTCTTTTTGCTCTACAGGCACCCCTTGACATGTTGCAGGGATGTAGTCATAAATAAGCATGCATAAATATTTATTTACAGTCACTTTGTCTGTGTCCTGCATTTGGTTAATAGTCTCTCCCTACTCTTAGCTACCAGTGTGAGGGAGGACGATGCCCTCTAGGAAATGGGGAGCACACCAAGAGTCCCTCACCTTACCTGGGTCCTCCAGATAACCTGTGGAAGGCCATGCAGAAGATGTATGCCACAAGTAGTTCAGTGAAGACCCCTCATGACTCTTCTCACCAGAGCTTTCAGATAAAATAGGATAATTTATGTCATATAAGGCCAAATCAAAAATGTCAGCTTTACAATGTTGATATCTCAATCGGATAAGGAAGGGATATAGCAGATTATAATTCCCTGTCTCCTGATGATCATAATGCTGGGGACCAAGTCAAACAGTGGCATGCATACTTGGGAAGTGTTCACGATAGCTATTATCATTAATGTATTATGTGCTCTTAATTGTTTTGCTTTGACTACTCATTTTTCACAATTCCTGTTTTTGTTATGTATATATTGTTATATATTTTATTGTTATATTGTTATATTTTTATTGTTTTATATATATATGTTTTTATTGTATCTTATATTGCTGATATAAGATACAAAGGAGTTGGGCCGGGCATGGTGGCACACGCCTGTAATCTCAGCATTTTGGGAGGCCAGAGTGGACAGATCACTTGAACTGAGGACTTTGAGACCAGCCTGGGCAGCATGGTGAAATCCTGCTCAACAAAAAAATACAAAAATCAACCAGGCATGTGGATGCACCTTTAGTCTCAGCTACTCAGGAAGCTGAGGTAGGAGGATCACCTGAGCCTAGGAGATTGAGGCTGCAGTGAGCTGAGACCTTGCACCTGCACTCCAGCCTGGGCAACAGAGTTGCCCTGTCTCTCACACGCACACACACGCACACACACACAAACTATATATATACACACACACAAACACACATATATATACACATATATACACGTACATATATACACACACATATGTATAGACATATATATACACATACATATGTACACACATACACATATAATACGCATATATATACATATATATTAATTTTATTTCTAGCATATTACTGATCAAGAAGTAATGGATGAATCTGGGCACAGTACCTGTAGTGCACGTTACTCGGGAAATTCAGGTGGGAGGATTGCTGGAGCCTAGAAGTTCAAGACTAGCCTGGGCAACGTAGCGAGACCCTGTCTTTAAAAAAAAGAAGTAGTAATGGATGATAATAGTAAAGCATTTTAAATCCATCACTATAGAGATGGTCTGATTTAACTCTCCTCCATTTAGAAATTGGGGAACAAATGGAATTATCTGACCAGGTTTGCACAATCAATAATAACAGTGTTGCAGTTAGAAATCACATTTCTAAGTCTTCACAGTTCTAGTCTGTTAATTGTTACTATTTTTTGAGATGGAGTTTCGCTCTTGTTGCCCAGGCTCGAGTGCAGTGGCACGATCTCTGCTCACTGCAGCCTCTGCCTCCATGATCTCGGCTCACCACAGCCTCTGCCTCCTGGGTTCAAGCGATTCTCCTGCCTCAGCCCTCCTAAGTAGCTGGGATTACAGGCATGCACCACCATGCCCGGCTTATTTTGTATTTTTAGTAGAGACAGGGTTTCTCCATGTTGGTCAGGCTGGACTCAAACTCCCAACCTCAGGTGATCGGCCCACCTAGGCCTCCCAAAGTGCTGGGATTACAGGTGCAAGCCACCGCACCCAGACCCCTGTTAATTGTTATTATGAAGTTGGTGGAGATTACATTCTATTGTTGAGTTAGAGATCTGTCAGGGAGATAAAACAGTATCACCCTGTACTGTTTTGGTGACCATGTGTGGAATTTGAGGAGTTTTTTTTTTTTTTTTTTTTTTT
>NW_016808905.1:811010-836425 GCF_001698545.2 Rhinopithecus bieti | reverse complement strand
TTTAATTTATAAATCAGTTTATTTACAGATTTTATCTTTTCTTAAAGTATATTTCAGTTAACAAATCTATTTACACAGGTATACATGGGAATTCATCCCAGTTATTTTACAGATCATACTTACAAACCATACCCTTAAGTGTTCGGTGCAAAATTGCACTGGATGTGACTATTGGCTGAAAATGGCCTGATGACCAGCCTATTTACACGCACACAGTAAACGGGTTTATTTTTTCATGTCTGCACAGTACAGTACACACAAGGAGGCTGAACCTCCCACAGAATGCTTTGCAATGTGTTTACCAAGAAGGCTTTGCAAAGTTCAGAAGGAAAAGCTATTAAACATAGATTAATTAAAATGACAGTACCTGCTTTACATCAGTTTACATTTATGACAGTACCTGCTTTACATCAGTTTACATCAGTTTTTATTTATTTATTTTTTTGAGACGGAGTCTCGCTGTCGTTGCCCAGGCTGGAGTGCAAGTGGCACAATCTCGACTCACTGCAACCTCTGCCTCCTGATTCAAGTGATTCTCCTGCCTCAGCCTCCCAAGTAGCTGGGATTACGAAGTGCCCACTACCATGCCCAGCTATTTTTTTTTTTTTTTTTTTTTTTGTATTTTTAGTAGAGCTAGGGTTTCACCATGTTGGCCAGGCTGGTCTCAAACTTCTGACCTCAGGTGATCCACCTGCCTCGGCCTCCCAGAGTGTTGGGATTACAGGCCTAAGCCACTGTGCCCAGCCAAGCATGATTTTTAAACATACCAATGTCAAAGGACAGGCATCCTGAACTTAAAAATGTTTTATCCTTCTAATTGTATAGGTGAATAAAGAGAAGAGGGTTCATAATGGAGTTTTTAGTATCTTCAAACATTGTGCTGCTTGGTTGTGGCAAGGCAGCTAAGGACCAACCCTCGGTCCAATGGCTAGAAAAAGTTTTCCTAAGTTTAGTGAAGGAGGAATGTATTATGAGCTTACACTATTAATTGATCTGTTATTGATGAGAGGTGGCCATTTGAGTTTCATATATATGAGTAATGAATGATTTTAATAGATTGTGATAAATGTCTAGGAAAAGCAGTTACAAATGAAGTATATTATGAAAATAGAGACTCTGGTTGGAATCAAGAAATAGGAAAGTTTGGGCCAGATGCCCTGGCTCATGACTGTAATCATAACATTTTGGGAGACTGAAGTGGGAGGATTGCTTGAGTTCAAGACCAACCTGGTTAACATAGGGAGACCCCATCTCTACAAAAAATTTAAAAATTAGCCAGGCATGGTGGCACACCCCTGTAGTCCTGATTACTCAAGTTGAGGTGGGGGGATTTCTTGAGCCCAGGAGGTTGAGGCTGCAGTGAGCCATAATTGCACATTACCCCAGCTTGGGTGACAGAACGAGACCCTGTCTCAAAACAAAGAAACAAGAAACCCACAAAGCAACAAAAAGAACATGAAGGTTGGTGAAAGAGCTATACATAAGATGTAGTTTCTGTTTTTGGTGAGCAAGCAATCTTCTTAAAAAGCAAAGACTTCATATCTTGCTGACTGTTTTTTGTTGAATGAGGGGCAGACCTGACACACTTAAAGACTGCTGGAGGAAACACATGTATAAGATGACCCTCTGCAGTACAGTGTGCTAGAAGTCTGCAGTGGGCTATTCAGAGCACAGAGAGGGCACTTAACCAAACACGTGGAGTCAAAGAAAGAGTCAAAGAAAGCTTCCTCGAGACCAGAAGAAGATAGTGTTCTCCCAGGTGAGGGGAAGGGAAGAGTATTCCAGAGAGAAGTGATGGCATATGTGAAGGTGTAGAGTTGGGAGAGAATGAGGCCTCTGACTAGAAGTTCCTGAAAGAAATTGTGTGTCCAGAGCCTAGCATGTTGGTAGGGGACACAGTGAGCAATGGGCGGGAAAGATAAGGGAGCTTTTTGTAAGAATGTTGACCTTTACATTTTGCCCTTTACCTGTAAGAACTGTAGGAAGACCCGATGGGTTTTTTTCTCACATCTTATGAAAATTCCAAACATACAGAAAAGTTGAAGAGATTTTGCAGTTAATACTCATATATCTCAACCTAGATTCTACCATTAACATTTAATTACATTTGCTTTATGTCATGTGTCCTGCTCTATTACCCATTTTTTAAAAAATACATTTTGAAGTAAGTGCAGATATCAGTGCACTTTCCTCTAAATACTTCAGCATATGTATCATTAACTAGAATGCCTTGATGAAGGGTCCTAAGAGGGAGAGTGGCATAATGAGATTGGTTCAGGAAGATTACTCAGCTGCAGGATGGGAATGGATTGGGGGGTGGTATATACTTACTGAATGCTCACTTTTAAGTGGTGTGTTAATAGAGTGAGGAGAAGAGAACTGGGAGGAGGTCATGTGTTAAGCTTTGTGCCTAAAGACATAAAAAGAGAAAAACAGTTTAACAAACAATATAATTGGAAGATGTGTATAACCCTAGAACAAGACTGCATCTTTGCAGATATCTCAGATCAGATTCCTGGAAAATAGGAGATAAAAAATGGGATTTCGTTTACAGAATCTTTGTCTTCATTAGCTTTATAGACCTTTTATAGAACAGATCTGTTTTCAAATGTTGCATTTGCCATCAAGACAAATCATGTCAGACTGCATTTAGGTGTAAAGAAAGTGAAAGCTGCATAATCCCCTGAGGGGTCTTAAGAGGATTTTGAATTGAAGCTTAAGATGTATGAAAAGAAGAAATGGCCTTAAAATGTTTATAAAATACGAATGTTCAATTTTCAATTACCAGGACCTGATGAGATGGCTCATGCCATAATCCCAGCACTTTGGGAGGCTGAGGCGGGCGGATCACTTGAGGCCAGGAGTTCGAGACCGCCTGGGCAACATGGTGAAACCCCGTCTCTACTAAAACCACAAAAAGTAGCCAGGCATGGTGGCGTGCGCCTGTAGTCCCAGCTGCTTGAGAGTCTGAGGCAGGAGAATCGCTTTAACCTGGGAGGCGGAGGTTGCAGTGAGCCAAGAATGCGCCATTGCACTTCATCCTGGGTGACAAAGTGAGACTCAAAAAAAAAAAAAAGTCACAAATTTCAATTACCAGATGTTATTAAAGTTGATAAATGAGAGAGGAGGAAGAGTGGTTGATAGAAATTTTGCTCCCAGAAAGATTTCGTTTCAATAAATAAAATGCTTCCTGAAACATTTTAAGAACCTTCTTCCTGGCCGGGCTCGGTGGCTCAAGCCTGTAATCCCAGCACTTTGGGAGGCCGAGACGGGCGGATCACGAGGTCAGGAGATCGAGACCATCCTGGCTAACACAGTGAAACCCCGTCTCTACTAAAAAATACAAAAAAATTAGCCAGGCGAGGTGGCAGACGCCTGTAGTCCCAGCTACTCGGGAGGCTGAGGCAGGAGAATGGCGTGAACCCGGGAGGCGGAGCTTGCAGTGAGCTGAGATCTGGCCACAGCACTCCAGCCTGGGCGGCAGAGCGAGACTCCGTCTCAAAAAAAAAACCAAAACAAAACAAAAAGAACCTTCTTCCTGCCAAAGCACTGTGTGAGGTGGTCAGAATATTCTTGGGAATAAGTTTTTGTTTTTTCCTTATTCTGTTTACCCTAAGAGCTAAAGGGAGTTGTACCCTTGCAGAGGTTGACCTGACTTCTCTTCGGAGGCATGGAATATTCTCTGCTACCACCAATCTTTATGACTATAGCCTTGGCCTCAGTTTCCCCATTTGTAGGAAGAGGGGATTTATTACAGTTCCTTGTAGCCCCAAAATGCTGTGTTTATGAAATGTTATTTATTCTCAATGTGACCATTTTTTTTTTTTTTTTTTTTTTTTGAGACGGAGTCTCGCTCTGTCTCCCAGGCTGGAGTGCAGTGGCCGGATCTCAGCTCACTACAAGCTCCGCCTCCCGGGTTTACGCCATTCTCCTGCCTCAGCCTCCCGAGCAGCTGGGACCACAGGCACCCGCCACCTCGCCCGGCTAGTTTTTTGTATTTTTTAGTAGAGACGGGGTTTCACCGTGTTAGCCCGGATGGTCTCGATCTCCTGACCTCGTGATCCACCCGTCTCGGCCTCCCAAAGTGCTGGGATTACAGGCTTGAGCCACCGCACCCGGCCAATGTGACCATTTCTAATTTGTTACAAGAAGTGAGAAATTTTGAAATCATAGGGTGGGGAGATAATCTGAAACTACCATGTTTAACATACTACATTTATTTGACCATATGCTCTTTCCTTTTTCAAATTTTATGTTGTAAAGTTTACTTAAAACACATTACAAAGTACTGAATGTTAAGAGGAATAGCTGTCATTTAAAATTCTAGCAGAGAAAAACCTATCAACATAGTAAAACAAACTTCTGGTACTTCAAGTTAGATTCACAAGACTAGAAACATATCCACCTGTCACTCAGAGGAAGTCCACAGAAGAATGCATTAATTCATTTTTCTTTCTCTTCTGAAAATAGCGGTGACTCTTGGAAGTGGAGATAACTGTTTTCTTCAGGGAGTCATGATACAAAATATAAAAAGTCTTTGTTGTCGTTGTTGTTGTTGTTGTTACATAGATTAGAGATTTCTGTGTTGCCCAGGCTGGCCTCAAATGCCTAGCCTTGCCCTCTTATGCACCAGGACAATAGCCCTGAGCCACCACGGCTCCCAAACACTCTTGCTTTAATGGTCTCTAAAGACATCAGCACTGTTGAGTATTAAAAGAGTGTGCCTTGGCATTAAATTCCTATGAATTTAGACCTGGGCTGTCATTTCCTACCTGTGTGAACTTGGATAAGGTACTTAACTGAGCCTCAGTATCCTACCTGCCAAATGGGAGATAATCACGCCCCTCAGAGTTGTTGTGTTAGTTATTGTTGGCAGGATACTCTTGCAGATAGGCACTCTAAGTGTTCACTGCTGTATGCTGCTTGCTGCTTCTGTAGAGAGGGAAGTGGGAACCACTAGTGGCTCCATTTGACTAAGGTATGGGCAAAGGGACATAATTCTAGTCTTTAATTTTTAGTGTATGGAAACATGTTGACTTCATCCTTTTCTGTCCTAGTTTTCAGGCCTTTGCATTTCAAACTCGTAAATATACAATATAGTTTTAAAATACTCTCAAAGTAGGTAAAGGGACAAAATTTGTATCCTGCACTCAAGGATTTGTGAAACTTAGATCAATTTTTGGCTGCAACTGAATTGATAGCACTTTTTTGTGGTTTGGTTTGGGTTTTTTGTTTTTGTTTTTGAGATAAGTGTCTCACTCTGCTTCCCAGGCTGGAGTGTAGTGGCATGATCACAGCTTACTGCAGCCTTGATTCTCCCATGCCTGAGCTATCCTCCCACCTCAGCCTTCTGAGTAGCTGGGACCACAGGCGTGCACCACCACACCTGGCCAATTTTTCTATTTTTTTTTGTAGATAGAGGATCTCCCTATCTTGACCAGACTGGCCCTGAGCTCCTGGGTTCAAGTGATCCTCTTGCCTTGGCCTCCCAAAATGCTGAGGTCCATGCCTAGCCAATAGCACTTTTTGTTGTTTGAGACAAGATGTGTCAGTGGCTGCTCTGTAGGAGGCTTAGAAGTATACATTTTAGGCTGGGTGTGGTGGCTTACGCTTGTAATCCCAGTATGTCCGGAATTGGTGGGTTCTTGGTCTCGCTGACTTCAAGAATGAAGCCGCAGACCCTTGCAGTGAGTGTTACAGTTCTTAAAGATGGTGTGTCCAGAGTTTGTTCCTTCAGACGTTCAGATGTGTCTGGAGCTTCTTCCTTCTGGTGGGTTCGTGGTCTCGCTGACGGGTGAAGCTACAGACCTTCGCGGTATTACAGCTCTTAAAGGCGGCATGTCTGGAGTTGTTCGTTCTTCCTGGTGGGTTCATGGTCTCGTTCTTCCTGGTGGGTTTGTGGTCTGGCTGGCTTCAGGAGTGAAGCTGCAGATCTTCCTGGTGAGTGTTACAGCGCATAAAGGCGGTGTGGACCCAAAGAGTGAGCGGCAGCAAGATTTATTGTAAAGAGCGAAAGAACAAAGCTTCCACAGTGTGGAAGGGGACCAGAGCAGGTTGCCACTGCTGGCTGGGGCAGCCTGCTTTTATTCCCTTATCCCACCCCACCGACATCCTGCTGATTGGTCCATTTTACAGAGAGCTGATTGGTCTGTTTTACAGAGAGCTGGTTAGTCTATTTTACAGAGAGCTGATTGGTCCATTTTGACAGAGTGCTGATTGGTGTGTTTATAGTCCCTGAGCTAGACACAGTGCTGATTGGTGCATTTACAATCCCCTAGCTAGACATAAAAGTTCTCCAAGTCCCCACTAGGTTAGCTAGATACAGAGTACTGATTGGTATATTTACAAACCCTGAGCTAGACGCAGAGTGTTGATTGGTGTGTTTACAATCCTTTAGCTAGACACAGAGTGCTAGACAGAAAAGTTCTTCAAGTCCCCACTAGATTAGCTAGATACAGAGTGCTGATTGGTGTATTTACAAACCCTGAGCTAGACACAGTGCTGATTGGTGTGTTTACAATCCTTTAGCTGGACGTAAAAGTTCTCCAAGTCCCCACCAGGTTAGCTAGATACAGAGTACTGATTGGTGCATTTACAATCCGTTTGCCTAGACATAAAGGTTCTCCAAGTTCCCCACTAGACTGAGGAGCTCAGCTGGCTTCACCCAGTGTATCTGCCACCGGGGCTGCAGGCCAAGCTGCCCGCCCATCATGCACTATGTGCCCACACTCCTCAGCCCCTGGGCCGTTGATGGGACCGAGCTCTGCCGAGCAGGGGGCGGCGCTTGTCAGGGAGGCTCTGACTGCCAGGGAGCCCACTGTGTGGGGGCGGTTGGAGCATGGTAGGCTGCAGGTCCCGAGCCCTGCCCCGCAGGGAGGCAGCCGAGGCCTGGCGAGAACTCGAGCACAGCGCTGGCAGGCGGGCACTGCTGGGGGATCTGGCGCAACCACCACAACTGCTGGCCTGTGAGCTCCGCGCACAGCCCCTGTTCCCCCGGCTTCTCTCCCTCCACACCTCCCCACAAGCAGAGGGAGCTGGCTCCAGCCTCGGCCAGCCCAGAGAGGGGCTCCCACAGTGCAGTGGTGGGCTGAAGGGCTCCTCGGGCGCCGCCAGAGTGGACGCCGATGCTGAGGAGGTGCTGATGAGTGAGGGCTGCGAGCACATTGTCACCTCTTACCAGCACTTTGGGAAGCTGAGGCAGGCAGATCACGAGGTCAAGAGATTCTGGCCAACATGGTGAAACCCCGTCTCTACTAAAAATACAAAAACTAGCTGGGCATGGTGGCGTGTGCCTTTAGTCCCAGCTACTCAGGAGGCTGAGGCAGGAGAATTACTTGAATCTGGGAGGCAGAGGTTGCAGTGAGCCAAGATTGCGCCCCTGCACTCCAGCCTGGCAAGAGAGGGAGACGCTATCTCAACAACAACAACGAAGTATACATTTTGCTGTGAAAGGAGCAGAGTTTATAGGCACGTTTGTCACATGTACTTTTTAGGTACTAGGGATGCAGCAGTGAACAAAATAGAAATGCCTGTTTTTCTGGAGCTTGCTTTTGAGGTTGGGGGAGACTAAGTAAAATACATAGTAACTTAGTATGTTCAGTGGAAAAAAATAAAACAAGAAATAAAGAATGTTGGGAGGTTGTAATTGTAAATGAGATGGGGGAAGAAAAGGTCTCAGTGACTCATGCTTGTAATCCCAGTGCTTGGGAGGCTAAGTGGGAGGAATGCTTGAGGCCAGGAGTTTGAGACCAGCCTGGGCAACATAGCAAGACCTTGTTTTAAAAATGAATGAATGAATGAAGAAAGGTAAATGAGTGAGACCTGTCTCTAAAATGAATGAATGAATGAATAGTAAATGATTGTTTATAAGAAGGAATGAATGAATGGAGGTGGTTAGGCAGGCCTACCTGAGGAGGTGATATTTGAGGGAAGGCAAAAAGGAGTTTAGGCAGCATGCAGATATATGAAGGAACTTTTTCTAGGTGGAGGGAATAGTGGATATAAAGGCTTTGAGGTTGGACTCATATTAATTATGTAAGTCAATGTTTTGGGGGAAGTGGCGAGATGATGATAATGCTTTGTGCATATTGAAATGTGAGGTATTCATTTGACATCCAGTAGTAATGACTAGTAAGCAGTTCAGGAGAAGCTGATCCTTGAAGAAAGTCTGTGTGTCACCAGATTTTAGGTGGAATTGAAGTCATGGATTTGCAGAGTCTCTGGGAATTACATTTAGAGTGAGAATAGCAGAGGACTGAGGAACGAACCCTAGGTAACAAATGTTGGGTAGGGATAGAAGAGCAGTCTGCAAAAAGACTTAGGACCAAACACTTCAGAGGCAGCTGGAAAAGAGGATGGTGTTTCTGAAGTTATAGCCAGGCAGTCTTCTCTGACTTCTGTGTCTGCCTTTTCTCTGCCAACTCCCAACCAAAACAGCCTTTCAGAACTACCTCATTTTTTGCTAGGACTCCATTAATAGTTTATTGTCCAGTCTCTTTACTCCTAAACTTATTCTTGTCAGTCATTCTTCCACACTTTTCCATAGTAGTCTTTCTAAAGTACCTAAACTGTGCCAGTGGTTCCTCATCTTCAGAATAGTCTGACCTTCTCAGCCTGGCATAAGATGCCCTTCATGATCTGGCCTCTGTTTGTTTTCACCTTTTGTTTCCTTTCCCCTTCACATCCTGAATTTCATGCATTCAAATTATTTGTCCTTCCTAGAAGGACACTTCTTTGCTTCTGGGTCTCTGTACATGGTTTTCTCATGTGTTCTTATTTCCTGGAATGACAAACTCTCCATAGTTCATTAACCATACAAGATTTGGCTTAATTGTTACCTTTTCTTCAAAGACTTCTGACTTCCAAGCAAAACCAGGCTCTTCCCTCTGGGCTGACTTCCTGATTTGTTGCATATCTCTGGTGTAGTCCTAATGACAATATCTTGAAACTGTTTCCTATTTGTTATCCCCTTCCAATTTATGAGCTCTTAGAGGACAACAATTTTGATATAAGGATCTTCACATTCTTAGTGTATGGCTTAGTGTAATAAATGTCTAATGCAGTGGTTTTCTTTCTTTCTTTTTTAATTTGCTGTTAAAAAAAAATTTTTTTTTAATTTAAAAACAGATAGAGATGGGATCTCACTTGATCACCCAGGCTGGTCTTGAGCTCCTGGGCTCAAGTGATATTTCTGCCTCGGCTCCCAAAGTGCTGGGTTTGCAGGCATGAGCCACCACATCCAGCCGTGGAGTGGTTTTCAGTGTGGCCTCTGTATCAGTGGCATCAGCATCTCTGGAAACTTGTTAGAAATGCATTCTTAGGCCCCACTCAATATTTACTGGATTAGAAACTAAAGGAGTGGGCCCCAGTAATCTGTGTTTTAACAAACTTCTCAGGTGATTCTGATACCTTATAACAAATCCTGCAGGTGATTCTGATAGTTCTAATAGTTAGAAAATTATTAAATCGTCCAGTGAAATGAATGATTGACAACATTCACAGAGAGGAATAAACTCTGATCTCATGATAAGTGGAGGAGAACCCTTCCACTTGTGTTCAGTCTTTAGAAAAAGGAAACAGCCATGCCTTAGTGATGGATGCAAGAGCTTAAAATAGCATATATAGTTACATTGACAGTTTTGTTTGTTTGTTTTGAGATGGAGTTTCGCTTTTGTTGCCCAGGCTGGGGTGCAATCTCAGCTCACTGCAACCTCCGCCTCCCTGGTTTAAGCGATTCTCCTGCCTCAGTCTCCTGAGTAGGTGGGATTACAGTCATGCACCACCATACCTGGCTAATTTTGTATTTTTAGTAGAAACGGGGTTTCTCCATCCTGGTCAGGCTAGTCTCAAACTCCTGACCTCAGGTGATCCACCCGCCTCGGCCTCCCAAAGTGCTGGGATTACAGGCATGAGCCACCGTGCCTGGCCAACCGTATTTTGGCTCAAAATCTGTTCTGAATCTACTGACTTAAACCTTTAGAGATTAAAAGGAAGACACAAGCTTGTTATTGAAAAATTACCCATAATATCACCATCAGAGATAACCAAATTATCAATAATTATTTCTAGGTAATATGGTTTCTATTCTTTTGCTTATGTGTGAGATTTTCTGCAGTTATGTATTTTTTATTTGGAAACCTTTAAGTAATTTCAAATATTAATATTTTAAGAAATAAGTTGAAATAAACTCATCAAGTTTTACCCTTATGAAGTTATCTTTTCACTTTTAAAACTGACAAAATTGTGTATATTGTGTACAATATGTTTTGAAATGTGTGTACATTGTGGAATGGCTCAATCAAACTAGTGTCTTTTCATTTTCTAACATTTAAAGTGGGAATTAAAGAAATAAGATAAATCCTGGGTCATATTATATGTAGTTTTACTTAACTGATTACTGCTTATTTTATGGATCTGTGTATGCTTTACAAAATACTTACTGAACATTGTGTTGTTCAATAAGCTTCTGTGTAAGGCTGGGCACTAGGTTTTTACTTACAGTGCAAAACATTGTTTTTGTGGGATAATCCAAATTAAGTTGATATCATTTTAACTTTGAGGATTTCTTTCAGGAAAGTAGCCTGTCATAAGAATAAAAACTTTAAGAAATCTTGATTCTTTTCCTAGTTCTAGAACAGATTCAGGCTCCTTTTGAAAGAAGATCTTCATAGATCTCTTCACATGGTGATTTAAATTATTTTTATTATATAAAGTCTAATGCTTGTGTCTACTGAGGCAACTAGATATCCTTTTTTTTTTGGCTTAGGGTTCCCAAATAACTCCAAACCCCAAAATTATAAATTAAATGTATTTATAAATTAAATGCCATAGAAACTATAGAACTTGATAAAATTCAAATTAGCAACATTAATATAACAACTGATGTTTTGCTGAAATTAAATGCCAGTGTTGGGTTTAGTAATAGAAAGAAATATTTTTATATTTTATTTTTTCCTGGTTACTATTTTCATTTTAAGCATTTTAAACATGATCATTATGGGAATCATTGTCATCATAGATATTACTGTTTTAAACCTAATCTGTTTTGTTGATTGGCCAGTTTAATGGTACATTGTAAAGATAGTACTGAAAAATACTAATTTAATGTCAAATTCTTTTTTAAAATTAGGTTAAATTGTATGTATTTACAGGACATGAAATTTTGGAATATATATGTGCATTATGGAATGGCTTAAGCGAATTAACATATATATTACCTCACATAGTTGTCATTGTTGTGAGAACACTTAAAATCTAATCTCTTGGCATTTTTCAATACAGTATATTGTTAATAACTATAGTCGCCATGTTGTACAATAGGTCTCTTGAAGGTATTCCTCCTAACTGAAATTTTGTAACCTTTGACCAACATCTATCTCCCCAACTCCCTCCTCCACCATGGCCCCAGTCCCTGGTAACTACCATTGTGTTCTCAACTTCTGTAAGATCAACTTTTTAAGGTTGTACGTATGAGGGAATAATGGAGTATTTGCTTTTTGTTGCCTGGCTTGTTTCATTTGACACAGCAGTCGCCAGTCTTTTTGGCACCAGAGACTGACTTCATGGAAGACAGTTTTTCCATGGACTGGGTGGTGACATTTCAGGATGAAACTCTTTCACCTCAGATCATCAGGCATTAGTTAGATTCTCCTAAGCAGCATGCAGCCTTGATCCCCAACTGTGCGCAGTTCACATTAGGGTTTGGGCTCCTATGGGAATCTAATGCCAGCGCTGCTGATCTGACAGGAGGCGGAGCTCAGCGGTAATGCTGTTGGTTCACCTCCTGCCGTGTGGCCTGGTTCCTAACAGGCCACAGACTGGTACTGGTCCACAGCCCAGGGGGTTGGGGCCCCCTGATTTAACATAATGAAGAACCTTCCAGGTTCATTCATATTGTTGCATATCATGGAAATTCTTTCCTTCTTTGAGGCTAAATAGTATTGCATTTTGGGTATGTGTGTGTATAATATATATGTGTGTATATATTATATGTACATATACATATGTACATATACACGCATACACATAGCAGATTTTCCTTATCTATTCATTTGTTGATGGAGTTGATGGACAATTAGGTTGATACCATATCTTGGCTATTGTGAATAATGCTGCAGTGAACATTGGGAGTACAGATATTCTCTTTAATATATTTACTTTGGATTTCTTACTGTCATCTTTTTTATTGCCTATGTAAAGGTACAGTTATTACTATGAAGTATTAGAAAATGCTTCATAAAAAGAACCAGTCTGCCCAGTGCAATTGAATATGGAATTGACTGCTCTGGGATACTTTGAATTTGGCGTGCCTGTGTGTTGACTCTCTCTTCTGTTCTGTCTGCTTCACTTGGCTTCACCTTGGCCCCAGCAGGATTATAAACACCATTGCAGAGGTGGGCACTGCAATCTTGTGGCAGCATTCAGATACAAAGACCTAAGACGTATTTTTCTTTTAGCTTAACATGAAAATGAAGACAATTTTAAAATTCTCAGAGAACTCATAGATCTCCAGGAATAAGTCCTTAGATCCAAGCGACTCCAGTTTTATATCTATAAATACTATTACTATGATTCTAGTAAGTCCATGAACAGTAAGATATAAGTAGCATTTAAATACTCACAATATAAAAACGCACTCACCAAAACATTGAACAGCTAGCCTAGTTTTGTTTTGTTTTGAGATGGAGCCTCGCTCTGTCACCCAGGCTGGAGTGCAGTGGCGCGATCTTGGCTCACTGCAACCTCCACCTCCTGGATTCAAGCAGTTCTCCTGCCGCAGCCTCCTGAGTGGCTGGGATTACAGGTGCACGCCACTGTGCCCGGCTAATTTTTTGTATTTTTAGTAGAGATGGGGTTTCATCATGCTGCAAGGCTGATCTCGAACTCCTGACCTCGTGATCCACCTGCCTTGGCCTCCCAAAGTGCTAGGATTACAGGCGTGAGCCACTGCGCCTGGCCTAGTTAGCCTAGTTTTAAACATTTTTTAAAAAATACTTGTGTCAAGTTTAAATCACGTGATTTTCTGCCATTAACACTTGTAAGTCTATTTTAATTTTGTCTGTTGTACATTCCCCTACACTTTTTCTTGCCCAACTTTTTATCCCCATTTTCTCCCCATCTCTCCTGCTATGTATTTATTATGGCTTCGTGGTTCTGGTAGGGGTCACAGTTCCCTGTCCTGATGTATAGGGAACTGATTGATGTACCATCCATCCCTGTTGATTGGCCCTTAGGTGGAAATATAACTCAAACTGGGCCAATTAAGAGTCTTTAACTGAGGTTCTTCAGACTGAAAGCCAAGAGTAAGAGTCTTTTGTTCCTTGTAGATTGAACTGGGATGACATGAGAGTGGAAATTCCTGAAACCTAAGGTGTTTCACTTTACCTTCTCATCTCCTGAAAATTATCCATAGAGGAAGTCATTTGCAATAGGATAGGACAAGATTTAACAAGACTGGGAGAGAGAATCCTGGTCGTGATGGAGTCTTCATCTTTATCTCTTTTTTTTTTTCCTTCAGACAGAGTCTCACTCTGTTGCCCAGCCTGGAGTACAGTGGCACAATCTTGGCTCACTGCAACATTTGCCTCCCAGGTTCAAGCAATTCTTCTGCCTCAGCCTCCTGAGCAGCTGGAATTACAGGCGTGCGCCACCATGCCTAACTAATTTTTCTACTTAGTAGAGATGGGATTTCATCATGTTGGCCAGGCTGTTCTTGAACTCCTGACCTCAGGTGATACGCCTGCCTCAGCCTCCCAAAGTGCTGGGATTATAGGTGTGAACCACTATGCCCAGCCAAGTCTGCATCTTTGATACTGTAGCTGCTCCATTATATTTCATCAAATTGCCTTTTTGGTTGAAGCTAGTTCCAGCTGGGTCTTTCACTTGGTACTAGAAAGCATCCTTAAGTAATCCGTGTTGTAATTTATAAGATGTATCCTTTTTTTTTATATCTAGGTGAAGATGGAGCCGGAAAAACAAGCTTAATAAGAAAAATTCAGGGAATAGAGGAGTATAAGAAAGGAAGAGGACTGGAATATTTGTACTTAAATGTGCATGATGAAGACAGGGATGGTGAGTGTCATTTGTAACATAAATTTCTGAAGTCTATTGTGAGGTGCACTGCCATTCACGTTAGTCTTTGATTTTTCTTTTTTTTTTAGTGTGTAATTTTTTACTAGAAGTTCTGTGATGTCATGCTGGTCAAGAAATAGCTATGTTTAGGCATACTTTTATTAATTTGGGATTGGGATTCGTATATGCTTTTAAGCATCTTAAGCTATCCTGGTGTGCAGATACTTCTTTCCTGTCATACTTGAAGAATCTCAATTTTTCAGCTCATCTTCCCTCAGATAGTGATTGTTTTGTTGACTCACATTTCACCTTCTAATTTTCTGATAAAAATATTATCTACTCAGTTTTTATCTATCAGCTATTTTTTCTTCTGTAGATCACTTGCCTTCTCATTTTTGTATATAATACCTTGGTATGCATATCTCTATCTGCTGATGGTAAAAACATAAACAAGTTATGCATCCTCTGGTTTTAGATTAAGAAATATGAAGTAGAGGATGCTACAGTGAAGTCATTTTAGGCCTTTAGATAAGTTAGCAGATGGCCTAAATAGTTGAACTGTACTGGCGGTTAAGTCATTTTAGACCTTTAAATAAATTGGTAGATGGCCTAAATTGTTGAATTTTGTCAAAGCCAATAGCACATCTCCTGTGGAGATGCACTAAAATACCAAGTGATACTGTTAGTTGGATGATGAAATTACTTAATCTTTTTGCCTTGGTTACTTTGTTTTGTCTGTTGTAGATCAAACAAGATGTAATGTATGGATCTTAGATGGAGACCTGTATCACAAAGGCCTCCTTAAATTTTCACTGGATGCCGTATCTCTGAAGGATACTCTAGTTATGCTGGTTGTTGACATGTCAAAGCCTTGGACTGCTTTGGATTCTTTACAGAAATGGGCAAGTGTTGTTAGAGAACATGTTGACAAACTGAAAATCCCTCCTGAAGAAATGAAACAAATGGAGCAAAAGTGTAAGTAGTCTAGAAATAGTAATGTAGGTTTCAAAAACAAAATGTCTTGGCTGACTTTAATCATTAGAAATTTTTGACTATGAAAAGGTTTAATGAAGTAAGCATCTTGTAAGTACTTTTTTTTTTGAGACAGAATCTTGTTCTGTCACCCAGGCTTAGTCTTTGATTTTTTTTTTTTTAGTGTGTAATTTTTTACTAGAAGTTCTGTGATGTCATGCTGGTCAAGAAATAGCTATGTTTAGGCATACTTTTATTAATTTAGGATTGGGATTCGTATATGATACTTTTAAACATCTTGGCTCACTGCAACCTCTGCCTCCTGGGTTTAAGCTATTCTCCTCCCTCAGCCTCCTGAGTAGCTGGTATTACAGGCGCCTGCCACCGTGCCCTGCTAATTTTTGTATTTTTAGTAGAGACGGGGTTTCACCATATTGGCTAGGCTGGTCTTGCACTCCTGACCTCATGATCCACCCCCGTCGGCCTTGCAGAGTGCTGGGATTACAGGCGTGAGTCACCGGCCTGGCTTGTAACTACTGTTTTAAAATTCTGTTTAGATGATGTGCTAGGTTTTAATATAGTTTCAAATTAGAAACATAAGACACAATGGTAAACTGTTTAGTAGAGATGCGTTTTCTTCTTGCCAAAAAGCTGTGTGTTGAGTTCATTTAGGAAAGTAGCTTTGCAGGGTGAAAAAATTGAATCTTTCTTCAGCTGCTCATTTTCAGCAGTTTCATTTTTTAATTAGTAATCTTACTGACCTTGTCAAAATGAAATATGCCTAGAAAGATGTTGACAGTATACATATAAAGATATTAAAATGGTTTTATGATTTACAAAGTACATATTTTATACATGCTCATGTGAATTGGAGATTTTCATGGGAATTATGAAAATTATATGAGTCATTTCTAACAGGTTGTAAGCCAGTAACATTTTTTATTTACTTTTTTTAAATTTTTGAGTAAGGGTCCCACACTGTTGCCCAGGCTGAAGTGCAGTGGCACAATCTTGGCTCACTGCAACCTCTGCCCCCCAGGCTCAAGCCATCCCGCCACCTCAGCCTCCGGAGTAGCTGGGATTCTTTACAGAAATGGGCAAGTGTTGTTAGAGAACATGTTGACAAACTGAAAATCCCTCCTGAAGAAATGAAACAGGCACGTACCACCATGCCTGGCTAATTTTTTTATTTTTTGTAGACATAGGGTTTTGCCATGTTGCCCAGGCTGGTCTTGAACTCCTGAGCTCAAGCAATCCACCTTGCTCAGACCCCCAAAGTGCAGGGATTACAGGCATGAGCCACCACATTCAGCTGCCTCTAATATTTTTTAATGTCACTTAGAGTTCTTCATTTGCCAATATCATGCTTTGCATAAGAAAATACATAGATGGACCAGGCGTGGCGGCTCACACCTGTAATCCCAGCACTTTGGGAGACTGAAGCAGGTGGATCATGAGGTCAGAAGTTTAAGACCAGCCTGGCCAAGATGGGGAAACCCCTTTCCCCACAAAAAAAAAAAAAAAAAAAAAAAAAAAAAAAAATAGCCCAGCATGGTGGCAGGCACCTGTAATCCCAGCTACCTGGGAGGCTGAGGCAGAGAATTGCTTGAACCCAGGAAGTTGAGATTGCACCACTGCACTCCAGCCTGGGTGACAGAGCAAGACTCGGTCTCAAAAAAAAAAAAAAAGGAAATACATAGATGACCTCCTTTGTTGTTATTTACTGACAGTAACTTTTAAAGAGAAATTGACAGCTTGCTGGAATTTATGTGTAAGAAAACAGTAAAACTTGTATATACTAAATCATTGAAAGAGATGTCTAAATACTTTTAATTTTTTGTTTGTTTGTTTGTTTGTTTACTATTGCCTGTGGAGTTTTTGTTGTTGTTCTTCCCTAAGTCTAGATTTATCCTAGAGTAGTAGTTGTTCAACTGTGGTTCCCTGGACCAGCAGCACTAGTGTCAGTATAGCTGGGAACATGTTAAAAATACACATTTTTCACTCCCCATCCTGGACCACTGAATTAGAAACTCTTGAGGGTGGAAACAGTAATCTGGGATTTAACAAGCCTTTGAAGTGATTCTGGTGCATGATAAAATTTGGGAGCCACTGTTAGATTACAGCCTCTGATCTTAAGGGTGGTAGTCACCAGGGCTGCTAAGGATAAATACAGACCCCTGTGTTTCTGGAGGGAACGGTGCCCAACTGTTCGGGATTCCCTATTCCTTGACCCCATGTAAATTCAGAACAGTTTTCCTCCATATGAGTCAGTCTTCACGATCCAAAGATCTGGCTCATAATTACTTTAAGAGAAAAGACACATTTTTTTTCTAAGTAAGTAATGTACATTCTTTGTTTTTTGAAAATTGAAAATAGGGCTGGGCGCAGTGGCTACGCCTATAATCCCAACACTTTGGGAGGCCAAGGCAGGCGGATCACAAGGTCAGGAGTTCAAGACTGGCCTGGCCGATATGGTGAAACCCTGTCTCTTCTAAAAATACAAAAATGAGCTGGGCGTGGTGGTGGGCACCTGTAGTCCCAGTCCGTTGGGAGACTGAGGCAGGAGAATCACTTGAACGCAGGAGGTGGGGGTTGCAGTGAGCCGAGGTTGCACCACTGCACTCCAGCCTGATGACACAGTGAGACTCCATCTCAAAAAACAAAGAGAAAAAGAAAATAGCCAGTCACAGTGGCTCACCCCTGTTATCCCAACCCTTTGGTATGCTGAGGTGGGAGGATTGCTTGAGCCCAGAGTTCGAGACCAGCCTGGACAACATAGTGAGACCCCAGTCTCTACAAAAATAAAAAGTTAGCCAGGTGTGGTGGCACATGCCTGTAGCTACTCAGGAGGTTGAGCTAGAAGATCACTTGGGTTAGGGCTATAGTGAGCCATGATTGCACCATTGCACTCCAGCATGGGTGACAGAGCAAGACCCTGTCTCAAAATAAATCAGTAAATCAAACTTTTGTGTATTTTCCCCAGTATTTTTATTTCTTTTTTTTTTTTTTTTTTTTTTTTTTTTTTTTTTGAACGCGATCTGGCTCTGCTCTCCCAGGCTGCAGTGCAGTGGGCCGGATCTCAGCTCACTGCAAGCTCCGGCTCCCGGGTTTACACCATTCTCCTGCTCAGCCTCCGGATTTAGCTGCGGTACTACAAGGGCGCCCGCCCACCTCGCCCGGCTTAGTCGGCTAGTTTTTTTTTGTATTTTTAGTAGAGACGGTTTCACCGTGTTAGCCAGGATGGTCTCGATCTCCTGACCTCGTGATCCACCCGTCTTGGCCTCCCAAAGTGCTGGGACTACAGGCTTGAGCCACCGCGCCCGGCCCAGTATTTTTATTTCTAAGCTGGAATCATACTTTGGCTTTATTTATATCTCTTTTAATGTTACTATTTCCTACAACGTTAAATATTCTTTGAAAACTTGACATTTTATAGTTGTGTATAATTTTTTCTCATATACCATTTTAATCCTATTCTATGGACAGTTTGTTTCCAAATGTGTTTTGCTTTTAAACATGAAGAAAAGAGTTATATGGAGATCCCTGTGTGTGCATGACTGATTGTGCCCTTGAGAATTCCTAGGAGAATAATTACTGAGTCCAAACATACATTTTCAAGTCTCTCGTTATGTTCACATTTACTTTATATTTTTTAGTGACAGTTTTGACAACCTTGCAAATAACTCCTAAAAGCTGATTGGCACTGGTAATATTTCATCAGGTTGTACAAGGGTTACAGAATGAGCATGGACCAAGATTGAGCCTAGGTAAAAAAGGAGAGACCTGAGTAAAGGGTTTAGTGAAAGGGGTTAGTATTAGAAAATCATCTAGACTATCTTTTAAGTTGTGGGATTTTTTTCTCCCACATTTATTTTTCTTTTATCCGTATAGTGCCTTTTGTGAATTAGAGAAGGTAGAGAGACAAAACTAATTGTGACTTGACCAAAATAGTTTGCATAAATTGAGCCAGGTCTAGATAGAACCCTACTTTGTAGAGCCATCCCATGCAGTAGTAGTATTCTGCCTCCTAATTATTAATGTGGGTTCGTTGTTTGTATATTCTCTTTGAAATAGGTTTCTCAAACCCTTTTTGTTTTTTCTCTTATACAAGACTAAGTATAAATTGGAGTAAATTTTATCTTTAAATTATGGCAAGAAAAGTTACCTGCTGAAATAAAGCAATTTCTAAATTGTGTTTATTTGATTTTCAGTGATTAGAGACTTCCAAGAATATGTAGAACCAGGAGAAGACTTCCCAGCTTCTCCCCAGAGAAGAAATACTGCGTCACAAGAGGACAAAGATGACAGTGTAGTTTTACCTCTGGGTGCGGATACACTTACACATAACTTGGGCATTCCAGTACTAGTAGTTTGCACAAAGGTTAGTTTGCTTCCTAGGGATTCTACTACTGATATTCACTGAGGATGAACAACTGTTTTGTTTTCCAGGTTTTTTTGGAGTTAACACATTAGTTCTCCTAGATGATTTTTTGTTAACAAACAAATAATAGTTTAAAGTATTGAATGATATTAACATGTTGCTTTTGTGGTCTTAATTATAGTTTCTGTCAAAGAAAATGTTATTTCAAATCCTCATGATTGAATCTCATTTTCATAATTCCCATTGAACTTCATTGTATGATCAGTCAGTTTAATAGAAATAATTACAGGTAAAATGATAGTTTATTGGTTTTTATAAACTTGTTTTTCAACATTTTTTTTTTTGAGACGGAATTTTGCCCTTGTTGCCCAGGCTGGAGCACAATGGCACAATCTTGGCTCACTGCAACCTCCACTTCCCAGGTTCAAGCAGTCTTCTGCCTCAGCCTCCCCAGTAGCTGGGATTACAGGTGCCCACCACCACTCCCAGCTAATTTTTTGTATTTTTAGTAGAGATGGGCTTTCACCACGTTGGCCAGGCTGGTCTCAAACTCTTGACCTCGGGTGATCCACCCACCTTGGCCTCCCGAAGTGCTGGGATTACAGGTGTGAGCCACTGTGCCCAGCCTCAACATTGAATTTTTATATGTTCTCTAATATCAGAGGATTATGTACTTAAAATAGACTTTTAAACATGTAGCAGTGCTCATTATATGAAGTTGACATGCAGTTATCAAGTGTTTCTGGTTTTTAAAAAAGTTCTGATAGGATCACTATTATCAAAATTATATTATTGGTTATTTCACTGTATATGTTTTGTAATAAAATTAAGTTTCCTTTAAAAATAATTAATAGAAGGCCAGGCGTGGTGGCTCAAGCCTGTAATCCCAGCACTTTGGGAGGCTGAGGCGGGTGGATCATGAGGTCAGGAGATGGAGACCATCCTGGCTAAAACGGTGAAACCCCTCCTCTACTAAAAAAAATACAAAAAAATTAGCTGGGTGTGGTGGCGGGTGCCTGTAGTCCCAGCTGCTCGGGAGGCTGAAGCAGGAGAATGGCATGAACCTGGGAAGGCGGAGCTTGCAGTGAACCGAGATCGTGCCACTGCACTCCAACCTGGGCGACAGAGCGAGACTCTGTATCAAAAATAAATAATTAATTAATTAAAAAATACTTAATAGATCAGCCGGGCGCGGTGGCTCACGCCTGTAATCCCAGCACTTTGGGAGGCTGAGGCGGGCGGATCATGAGGTCAGGAGATTGAGACCATCCTGGCTAACATAGTGAAACCCCATCTCTACTAAAAATACAAAAAATTAGCTAGGCGTGGTGGCGGGCGCCTGTAGTGCCAGCTACTCGGGAGACTGAGGCAGAATGGTGTGAACCTGGGAGGCAGAGCTTGCAGTGGGCTGAGATCGTACCACTGCACTCCAGCCTGGGTGACAGAGTGAGACTCTGTCTCGAATAATAATAATAATAATAATAATAATAATAATAATAATAATAGATCAAGTTCATGTTCTCCCCGCTTGGTCCTGAGTGTGTATTTTTCCTGTTTGTAAGTCATGGAATAGTTAAGAAAATGACAGAACGTAAGTCCTTTTCAGACCTGAAATTAATGCTTTTTAATATGTAAAATTTGCACATATAAAATTAAAAGAGGGTATAGAATTTATTCATTGTTGGAGTAAAATTGATTAAAATATTTAAAACCTACCTTAGGTTTTACTTTACTACAAAAATGATCCATAACAAAGGAATGGTGTGACAGCATTTAAAATAATTAAGTTAAAAATCTGCCATCTGATTTCAAGTGGTGGTTCTGGTATAGTTGTCACGTACACCTTTTCTGTAAAACAGTGTCTTAAAATCTCACACTGAAATCCTTCTATGTGATTTGTTTTTTATTTTGTTTTGGTTGGTGAAGAGCTGTTTGTTTCCTGGAAGTTGGTTCCATTTTACAGCACTACTTGCCTTTTGAAAAGCAGTCTTATTTTCCAAAAGAAAAATGTTAAGCTTAAAGGGTTCGGAATCAGTATCAAGTGAGTCATAGAGTCATAACATTTTCACACCAGAAGAGATCATCTACTGTATTTCATAAAATCTAAGACACTATTGGATGTATTTCAGTTTATGAACTTTTAAAATGTGTTAGGGGTATTGGGAAATGTGTGTTTCCAAAGGGAGAGAAGTATGGTGGTTCAACGCCATCAGTTTAAAGACTCCAGAAATGGAGATTTCAGAGAGACTAAGTTTCTTGTCTTAAGTCCAGATCCTCTGATTTCAGTTAAAATATTTTTATTTTATTTTATTTTTGATATGGAATCTTGCTCAGTCGCCCAGGCTGGAGTGCAGTGGCGCCATCTTGGCTCACGGCAAGCTCCACCTCCCGGGTTCATGCCATTCTCCTGCCTCAGCCTCCCGAGTAGCTGAGACTACAGCCCCCACCACCACGCCCTGCTAGTTTTTTTGTATTTTTAGTAGAGATGGGGTTTCACCGTGTTAGCCAGGATGGTGTCGATCTCCTGACCTTGTGATCCGCCCGCCTCGGCCTCCCAAAGTGCTGGAATTACAGGCGTGAGCCACCGCACCCAGCCTTAAAATATTTTTATTTAATACTAAACCACCATGCCTTTCCAAAAGTGTCATTAGGTCAAAGTATAACAATTAGTTTTAATCATTTGAAATCACTGTATTTGATAAAATGGACAATGAAATGCTCGTTATAATTATGTAATGAGACTCTGTTCTGTGCCGTATATATGTTTTTATTTTCATCTTTATGGAGAGTTTTGCTATGTTACCCAGCTAGCCTTGAACTCCTAGGCTCAATCCTCCCCCCTCCCCCTCCAAAGTAGTACAAGTGCATACCACTGCACCCTGTTAGGTTTTTTTTGGTTGTTGTTAATTTATTTTATGTATATATATATGTGTGTGTGTGTGTATATATATATAGTGTGTGTGGGTATATATATATATGTAACAAAAAAATACATAGCAAATTTAACCCGAAACTAATATTGGGTGTAATGACCATTATTAAATGTTTGTTTTTATATTTTACGCCTTCAATTCAGAAGTGTTTTGGTGAAATTATTTGGATGTTGTGATGTTTGAACATGACTTCTTTGTATTTTCTTAGCATTTTTCTGTAGCAAGCAGCATTCAGGATTGTCTCATTGATTGTACGGGTGACATTTCAAAAATCAGTTGTAATTTCCTTATTTTGTTATTAGTGAGATTGTAATAAGAGTGAATAAAAGCACCAGAAAAGAAATTAAGGTCACTTGAGAATTATCAGATAAACACAGGAGCAAAGAAGAAATGGTGAGAAGTAGAGACTCCCTGGATATGCAGAAGTGTTTTATAAAACTAAAATGGATGTTAGATCTTTTAAAACTTTGTTCCAGGTTATATAAGTAGTTGAGTTAACAAGTATGATTTCTTAGAACACGCTAGGCTTGTTATTCTTCCCTCCCTTATGTACTAAAACTTTCTCTTTGGTGTTCTGACCAGAACGTCAACATAGAAGTTAATGCTTTTTAAAAAGATAAAATTATCCATTAGTCCCTCCAACTAAAAGTTCATAGAGTACTTGGTATTCTGTGTCCTGCTGTTCATTTACCATATCAGAGTGGTACTTTTATGATGTTCCCCTATCCAGAATTGAACTGTTTAAATTACTATATTTAGTTTTGATTATTTTAAATGTATTTTAATTATTTTAACTTAACAGTGTGATGCCATTAGTGTATTGGAGAAAGAACATGACTACAGAGATGAACATATTGATTTTATTCAGTCACATATCCGGAAGTTTTGTTTACAGTGTATCCTTTTAAATACATTTATCGATTCAGTGTACCACTTTACCTTTTTTTGTTTTTTAAAGTTAAAAGAATTAAATTGATGGACTTGAGAAATTCTGTAAACATTCTCCTTCTGCCTCTGGTTGGAAATTTCATTTTAATTCCCAAATTATTTATATTTGGATATTTCGAGATAGAAAAGCAAATATTGAAGTATATTACTTTTATTTGCTGTGTTTAAAGTATGCTTAAGAAAAATAATTACCAGTTGTATGCGGAAAAGTCTAGTAAGCTGTATGAACAGATCTGATTTAAAAACTGTATTTGTTGGTGGGTGGTAGGGCAAAATCAATATTACGTTTTTTGTGTTTTCATTTGTAATTTATTTAGTGTGTTGTCATCTTCTCCACATATAGCCTAACAGTGGTTTCAAAATCTGGCTCTGCCTATCTAGACATACTGGATTAGAGTATTCCAAAGGGAGGCTGGAGAATCATCTATACTTTAGAAACCTTCCTGAAAAATCTATCATAGAAAGTCTTGTTAATCTAGATTGCAAGGATTAGGTAAGCCAGTGAGTAATAATTACATCTAAAAGAGGGAGAAAATGAAAGTTAACAGTGAATACTTTTTAGAGACTTTACTGTTGAAAACTTAGTTAACACCTTGAATACACTGAAGAGTAAACTCACCAACCCTCTTGGATCAGATATTTTGCAGTTGCATTCCCCAGCCAAAGCTTTTGAGTCTGAAACGTAATGAAATGATATTAGGAATAGATAGTAATGAGTAATACACACATGTTTATAGTGTCTACAATTTATAAATCATTTTCATTAGTGGGCATTTAATTTAAAGACCACTTATAGAAAGCCTGAGTAAGATCACTTGACACTGATAGTTTCCCTTTCCCGTTTTCCCTTCTGTTCTTTCTCTTTATGGGCCTCTTTTGTCACCAAATGGCTAAGTTGGTTGAGTTAAAGGATACTAGTCTACCATAATGTCTTCAGAAATAAAATAAAAAGTGGGAGTAATTGTAGTGTAGGTATCTATAGCCCTTTTTTAATGTTATCTTTAGGGATTAGAAAATTTGAGAATAAACAGTCTCTTCAATCATTTATTTAATGCTATACTTAAAAATGTAAATACAGGGCCAGGCGCGGTGGCTCATGCCTGTAATCCCAGCACTTTGGGAGGCCGAGGTGGGCAGATCACGAGGTCAGGAGATCGAGACCATCCTGGCTAACATGGTGAAACCCTGTCTCTACTAAAAATGCAAAAAATTAGCTGGGTGAGGTGGTGGGCACCTGTAGTCCCAGCTACTCGGGAGGCTGAGGCAGGAGAATGGTGTGAACCTGGGAGGCAGAGCTTACAGTGAGCAGAGATCATGCCACTGTACTCCAGCCTGGGTGACAGAGCAAGACTCCATCAAAAAAATAACAATAATAGTAATGTAAATACAGAAATGTAATCGGAAAGGAAGGTTTCTACCAAAATAATTAGAGACCATTAGAGCCAGTTGATTTTAAAAGATTACAGAATGTGAGAAGTCATCTCAAAATAGTGAGGTATGTATTTATCAGTGACAGACAGTGACAGTTCAAAATCACTTTTATTAAAGTTTTAATTGCAATGTAAGTTTTTCAGTTACAGAAATCTTCCAAATTACCGTAATTTGGTTTTCGTTGTGGGGAAGGTCATTAATGCAAAGTTCATACAGTTAAACTTTTCCCTAAGATTATGTTTGTCTCTACCGTGTTAAAGTTTCATATCAAAGTAAGTTTAGTCAGTTGTATTTAGCAATACTGCTTTTAGGTTCATAAGCCTCAGGTCATGTCCCAGAAAATATGAGTATCCCAGTTAAGAAGTTAGACTGAGGCCAGGCGCGGTGGCTCAAGCCTGTAATCCCAGCACTTTGGGAGGCCGAGACGGGCGGATCACGAGGTCAGGAGATCGAGACCATCCTGGCTAACATGGTGAAACCCCGTCTCTACTAAAAATACAAAAAAACTAGCCGGGCGAGGTGGCGGGCGCCTGTAGTCCCAGCTACTCGGGAGGCTGAGGCAGGAGAATGGCGTAAACCCGGGAGGCAGAGCTTGCAGTGAGCCGGCATCTGGCCACCGCACTCCAGCCTGGGCAACAGAGCGAGACTCTGTCTCAAAAAAAAAAAAAAAAAAAAAAAAA
>NW_016808905.1:798091-810522 GCF_001698545.2 Rhinopithecus bieti | reverse complement strand
AAAAAAAAAAAAAAAAAAAAAAAGTTAGACTGTACTCCCAGCATTTCCCCGTTGGCCTAGGTCACCATCTCCCTTGGAGAAACAAGGGCCAGTGCTAGAATGTGGGTCGTCATAGAATTTCTGGTAGCCACTCTGAACCCATCAGTGGTCAGTGGTCACATTGTCCGTGTATGTCTTAGTATTTACATCCACTGTGTCTTTTGGATAAAAGGTCATCTTCATGTGAGGTTGTGTGATTTCAGGTTTTGTTATGAAATGTGCTTTTGCCTTGGGTTATTCCTGAAAGCTTCCTAATTGGTACCTGCTGGTTCACCTTTCAACATTGGGTTTCTTTTGCCCTCTGCAATGAGTGTCCTGAGCCTTATCCCTGAAGTCTTAATTCCTGGGTTTAGTAAAAACTACAAAGAGGCACTGTTATATACCGTTTTTGTTGAAAAGGCAAACAAAACAGCTGTTGATAAGTAATATTCCCTCCATGAAGTTTAGGAAAGTTAAAGTCATAAAAATTGTCCTTTCATGGGCTTTAAATATAGAAGTAGTAGTAGTGTCAGTATTTCTAGATTTACCTTTACTTCTTTTCTTAATGAGACTTCTACTTTCCTAAGTTAAATTGATTATGTAAAAATTCTTTTATCAATTGTAGCCCATATGAAGGTAGTATTTTTTACTTTTGAAGTTCTTGATTACCATATAATATACCTTTAGAGTTATTTCTGAAACTAAAATGCATAGAAATAAAAGTTAAGCTGAAAACACAGAATTTTATGGTATTTGCTCATGACATTTGTCCAGAATTTTCTTTAACCATATTATCCAGATGGTGCAGCACTTATTTACACTTCAGTAAAAGAAAACAAAAATATAGACTTGGTATATAAATACATCGTTCAGAAACTATATGGATTTCCCTATAAGATTCCTGCTGTTGTTGTGGAAAAGGATGCAGTATTTATGTAAGTGCACTCTTAAATATATAATTTTATCATGTATTATTGCTACTATTTGATGGTGAATCGTTATTTTCAGTTTTGAGTTGGGACCAATAGACCTTTCCATGATGAGTAAGTGAGAATCTGTCTGTTCCTAGATTGGTTTTTGTTTATAACCTGTCTTGATTTATCTATTATTGCCTTTTAGATTTACTGCTGGCCTGAGCCCTTTTTCAAAAGTTTTTACTATTTACAGCTAAACTGTCTACTGGGTGCCTATATTAGTGTATTGTATCTGCTTATTCTTTAATTGATTATGATAGATAAATGGCCAAATATGCGATCTAGACATGCTTTTAAAAAGTTACCTGGCCGAGCACGGTGGCTCACGCTTCTAATACCCAGCACTTTGGGAGGCCAAGAACGGATCACCTGAGGTCAGGAGTTCGAGACAAACCTGGCCAAGATGGCGAAACCCCCTCTCTAATAAAAAAATACAAAAATTAACCCGGGTGTGGTGGTGCACACCTGTAGTCCCAGCTACTTGGGAGGCTGAGGCCCAAGAATTTCTTGAACCTGGGAGGCAGAAGTTGCAGTGAACCGAATTTGCACCACTTCACTCCCGCTTAGGTGACAGAGCGAGACTCCGTTTCAAAAAAAAAGAGAAAAAAGAAGAAAAAGTTACCTGAATAGTCCAGGCGCAGTGGCTCATGCCTAAAATCCCAGCACTTTGGGAGGCTGAGGTGGAAGGATTATTTGAGCCCAAGCGCCCAAGACTAGCCTGAACAACATCGTGAGACCCCATATCTACCAAAAATTTAAAAATCAGCCAGGTGTGGTGGTACGCACCTGTGGTTCAGCCACTTGGGAGGCTGAGGTGGGAGGATCACTTGAGCCTGGGAGACGGAGGCTGCAGTGAGCCATGGTTGAGCCACTGTGCTCCAACCTGGGCAACAAAGCAAGACTCTGTCTCAAAAAAAAAAGAAGGTAACAGTATAAAATTAGGAGGTAATAATTACTGCCCCCTTCCCCCAAGTTAACACCAATGACATTTGTAATGTTGGTAATCTTTTTTGAGACAGGGTCTCACTCCTGTTGCCCATCCTGGAATGCAATGGCGCAATCTCGGCTCACTTCAGCCCCTACTTCCCAGGCTCAAGCAGTTCTCCTCTCTCAACCTCCTCCCAAGTAGCCGGGACTACAGGTGTACGCCACCATGCATGCCCAGCTAATTCTTTTCCTTTTGTATTTTTTGTAGAGATGGGGTTTTGGCATGTTGCCCAGGATTTCATTTTAAGTAGAAATTAGTAAAACGTGGACATCATAATAAAAAGCTAATTCGTTTTCCATAATTGTTCAAATTGACTTCATAAAAGTGTTCCTTTTACATGATCTTGGACTGAATGAAAGAATGACTATATAAATGCTTGAGAATTTACCATATGTATTTCTTTCCAGTCCAGCAGGGTGGGATAATGATAAGAAAATAGGAATATTACATGAAAATTTTCAAACATTAAAAGCAGAAGATAATTTTGAAGACATCATAACTAAACCACCTGTTCGAAAGGTAACCGATTTAGTAAATAATTTCAATATTTAGACTTTAGACTGAGGGGAAGTCTGTACTTTAAGATTGAAGGTAGAAAGGCAAAAATGTCCTTTTTCCATCTGGAGGCTTTCTAAGTATAATTTGGGTGTGTTTCTAATGTACGGTTTATTTACATAAGGATTTGTTTTAGCAAAATATACATCAGCTATTCAGCTGATTAAATCTCTGCCCTTGGCATATTTATATTAGCAATTGTTAGTGCAGAATCCGTATTCTAATATAGTGCCTTGGAAATCAGAGATTGGCATGAGTGAATATGTGGATCTTACAGAGTTTGAATAGGTAAAAGCCGTGAACTTTCCAACCTAGAGCTTGGCCAAGAGCCAAGAAGACATTGCTAGAATAATTCTGTTGGTTCTATCTTTTGAGGCAGGTCTTGGATCTTCTCTCCAGTTAGTTACCCACATTAGCTGACATCTATCCAAGAACTTGCAATTTTCTATATTGTTTTAGTTTAGCTTTTTTTTTTTTTGAGATGGAGTCTCGCTGTGTCGCTCAACCTGGAGTGAAATGGCATGATCTCAGCTCACTGCAACCTCTGCCTCCCAGGTTCAAGCGATTCTGTCGCCTCAGCCTCCCAAGTAACTGGGATTACAGGCACCCACCATCTTGTCCAGCTAATTTTTTTTGTATTTTTGTAGAGGCAGGTTTCACCATGTTGGCCAGGCTGGTCTCGAACTCCTAACCTCAAGTGATCCGCCTCCCTCGGCTTCCCAAAGTGCTGTGATTACAGGTGTGAGTCACTGCGCCCGGCCCAGTTTTAGTCTTAACTCTAACTATCTATTAAATAAGATCCCAGAAGATACACTGCTTTCCTATATCTTGATTTCATGTTAAGCAGTGTATAGTGTTCTATAGATAGAGATGTTTCTGAAAGCTCTATAAAAACAAGTATTTGCATAAATAGACTATCCCTAATTTGAAAATCCAAAATGCTCAAAAATCTGAAACACTTTGAGCACCAACATGACTCTCAAAAGGAAATGCTAATTGAAACGTTTTGGATTTTCAGATTACGGATGCTGAACTGATAAGTATTAATGCAAATATTCAGCAATCTGAAACACTTCCACTTCTGGTCGCAAGCATTTCGGATGAAGGATACTCAACTTGTAGTACTTCTCACTGACTGACTTTAATCTTGACATATGTATCAAGAAAAAATAATTTTGATTTAGAGTCTTCAGAATCCACTCATAATATAAAGCATCCATCTTCTGTTTGTGGGTTATTGTTAGTAATAAGAAAAGGTCAGCCGGGCGCACTGGCTCACACCTGTAATCCCAGCCCTTTGGGAGGCCAAGGTGGGCGGATCACGAGGTCAGGAGTTCGAGACCAGCCTGACCAACACGGTGAAACCCTGTCTCTACTAAAAATACAAAAATTAGCCAGGCGTGGTGACGCGTGCTTGTGATCCCGGCTACCTGGGAGGCAGAGGCACGAGAATCGCTTCAACTTGGGAGGCGGAGCTTGCAGTGAGCTGAGATGGCACCATTGCACTCCAGCCTGGGCGACAGAGTGAGACTCCAAAAAAAGAAAAAATGAAAAGGTCAAATGAAAAATCAGTTGGTGTGGTATTTGGTTTGGATATTTATTAAAATAAATGCATACATAAAATAAAAGAGCAAAATATTTTGCATTCTTTTACCAACAGATTGTGCTTTTTTAATTTATCTTTTTCTTTTATTCATTCCACAAATATTTATTGAGTATCACCTCAGGCTCTGTTTAGGTTCTAAGTGCTAAATGGGAAGGAGAGTGATACATATAATAAACCAATACATAGACACCTGTCAAGTAGTGATAAGTGCTACAGAAATAAAGCAGGGTGTAGGGAGAGTAAGCGAGGGGACTGGGCTGTGAGGCGTGCTGTTTATGAACGCTGGGTGAAGGTCTTTGATAAAGAGGGGAGAATGCTGAAAGCAGAGGGAACTAAAAGTGCACATGCCCTGAAGCAGAAATGTATGAGGAAGACAGAGCAGGAAAGAGCTGTGAGGAAGGTTAGAGTGCTAGGAGATGAGAGGCAGAATTAAGTTATTGTGGGTCTTTATCATTAGGCTACAGTAAGGACTTGAGGTTTCATTCTGAGTTAGATGGAAAGCGTTTGAGAGTTTGAGCAGGGGAGTGATATAATCTGACTTAACCTTTTAAAAGAATCACTGGCTCCCGGGAAGAGAATAGATTGGGTATGTGTTACACAGCAAGAATAGAAGCAGGAGACTTTGTAATTCCTTTTCCTAATTACTCAGCTCATAGAATAGCCATTATATTTTTATTTCAGAGAAACAAGAGACAAGTTGCATTTCACTTAACTAGGATATTACTGGCCCTTTTAAAACACCGTAACTGCTGTTTAGCAAATTTTGTGAGCATGATTAATATGCTTGTGACTCTAGGGTTGTGCTGTTCAACACAGTAGCCACTTGCCTCATATGCCTTTTAAATGTAAAATTAGATAAAATTAAAAATCAATTCCTTAGTAACACTAGCCACATTTCAAGTGCTCAGTAGCCACTGGTGGCTAGTGACTGCCATACTGAACAGCAGAAATACAGAACATTTCTAGAACTGTAGCTAGTTACTGGACATCTCTGCTGGAGGGCTTGGGTAGGGCAGCTCACACATGTGAACATAAATATAGGTAATGTTCAAATTCTTGAACTGTTTTTTAATTAGTCTAATCTAGAGAATAAGTTACTAATGGTGTTAGCATAACATTAAACTTGCTCCTTTGTGCATTGCTCATTTCAGTTTGTACATGAGAAGGAAATTATGGCAGAAGATGATCAAGTGTTTCTTATGAAGCTACAGGTATGAAATTATATCAGAAGCAGACTTAGTATGGTTAATGAGTAAACTGTTCTTGTGTGTATTTTCTTTAAAAATACACCAGTATATGCTATGAATGTCTAAACTAGGATTATTTTGGTTTTTTTCAGTCCCTTTTAGCAAAGCAGCCACCAACTGCAGCTGGAAGGCCTGTGGTCAGTATTACAAATTTTGACAAAATGCTTAAAATGCAGTACATATTATTTTAGTTCTTTTTTCTTAATTATGTACATATTTCATATGCGTGTGCTTTGATATAAACTTGAATTCAGAATTCTTCTGTAATTTGTGAGATTTTAAAAGTGTAAAGATGTATTTGTAACATTTGTTGTGTGTCAATACTCAGCCGTTTATGTGTCATTTTCTCACAACCACCTTATGAGACAGGACTGTTATTAGCCCCATTTTGCAGATGAGGAAATGGGAGCCTTAGGGAAGACATTGTGGCTTGCCTGAGATTATAAAGCTAGAAGAATACAAGTCCAGATTGGAAACCAAATCTGACTCCCAAGCTTGTAACTATACATCATCAGTCAATATGTTCTTTATTTTCTATGAAAGGAAAATTAGTATGTTGAAATGTAATGAGCCTCTGTCTGGCATTCTCTAATAATGAGGACAGGATTGCTAACAATTTTGTCAATGGCTTGCATTATAAAAGTACCAGCAGAACAGGGGATAGTTGCAAAGTAATTTCTTTTTACAATAATAACTTTTGTGAAAATGAAAGTTTCAGGTTTTTATAATTGTATTTTCCTATTTTTACATAGGATGCCTCACCAAGAGTCCCAGGAGGCTCCCCGCGAACACCAAATAGATCTGTATCATCTAATGTTGCCAGCGTATCACCCATCCCTGCTGGGTCAAAAAAAATTGATCCAAACATGAAAGGTACATCTCTTTTTAGGTGATAACAAGATGATACATTTTACGATAGAAATCTAAAATTTCACCTTTTGCCATAACTATTTTCATTCTTGTGCAATATCTTTTAGGCTTTGTCTCTATGGACATATAATCTCATAGTTAACCAGATTGTAAACCATTTTACAGTGTATTTGTGATGTATCATTTACATGATAGAAGTTTTGTTATATTTAATCACTTTCCTGGTAGATCATTGAAGAAATTCACAATTTACACTATAGTAGGTAATCTGCAATTAACATAAAGAAAAAAACTATATGCATAATAGTTATTTCTGTAGGAACAATTGCCATAAGTGGGATTAGTACGTCAAAGAGTTTATGTTTTTATGCCTTTGGATAATATTTTTTCAAATGGATTGTTCAATCATCAACATTGAGTGCTGCAGTTTTACCACAACCTAATTAACATGCTTTAAATACTACCTAATAAGAGTTTTTCCCCTAGTATTTTCCTTCTATTTTTGTTTCTCTTCTGTGAATTGTTTATTGCTATCATTTGCCCATTTATCTCTGGGAACTTCTACCGGTTTTCATGTAGGATACCTAATATTTGAGGCAATTTCTCAACAGTTCTATTTTTAAAGAATTCTTTTCAAAAGGGAGATATATATTAGTATATAACATCTTTTGTTTAAAATACCTTTGGCCTTTTAAAATAACATTCTAATTTTAAATAATTACACTCTTAAAGTTTACTCATTGAAGAAATTACTCAGCATCAAAAGATCAAGCTAGACTTGAATTTGGAATATAAAACTCTTAAATTTTAAGTTTATTCATTTTCTGTGTGTGATTACTATAATAATAATTTATGGAAAAATCTTATGTTTTGACTAAAGCTTTTTGTTTTTTGTTTTTTGTAGCTGGAGCTACAAGTGAAGGCGTTCTGGCAAATTTCTTCAACAGTTTGTTGAGTAAAAAGACTGGCTCTCCAGGAGGCCCTGGCGTGAGTGGTGGTAGCCCTGCAGGTGGGGCTGGAGGTGGAAGCAGTGGTTTACCACCATCCGCCAAAAAGTCAGGTATGCGTATGGGGAGCAAGTCACTTTTTTAAAATAACAGCTTTATTGAGATATAATGAAGTTAGTTCACTGATGCATAATTCTGTGGTTTTGGTATCTTTACTAAGTTGGGCAGGCCATCACCATAATCTGATTTTAGAACATTTTTATCTCCCCAAAAGAAACCTCGAATCTTCTCTCTTTCTTCTGTGGATTTGCCTATCTGGACATTTCATGTAAATGGAGTTATACAATGTATGGCTTTAACAAATGTTTTTGAAAGTCATACATGTTGTAATATGTATCAATACTTCATTTCTTTTTTTTTTTTTCTTTTTTGAGAAAAAGAAATAGCCCAGGCTGGAGTGCAGTGGCGTGATACTGCAGCCTCTGCCTCCAGGGTTCAAGTGAGTCTCCTGCCCCGGCCTCCCGAGTAGCTGGGATCATAGGCACCTGCCACCATGCGCAGCTAATTTTTGTATTTTTAGTAGAGATGGCGTTTCACCATGTTGGCCAGGCTGGTCTCAAACTCCTGGCCTCAAGTGATCTGCCCACCTCAGCCTCCCAAAGTATTGGGATTACAGGCGTGAGCCACCACACCCAGCCTTCATTCCTTTTTAATTGCTGAATAATATTTCATTATATGGCTATACCACATTTCATTTATCCATTTACTGGGTGATGGACATCTGAGTTTCATCTACTTTTTGACTATTATTAATATGGTGCTGCTTTGAACCATCCATTTTTGTGTGGATATTTGTTTGTAATTCTCTTGGGTAAGTACCTAAGTGGAATTACTGGGTTGTGTAGTAACTCGGTTTAAACAAAGGTTTTGAAGAACTGCCAAAATGTTTTCCAAAATGCTGTATCATTTTAAATAGTCATCAGCAGGTTAGGAAAGTTTGTTTCTCCGTATCCTTGCCACATTTTTATTGTCATCTATTGTTACCACTCATCATCTTCTCTAGATGCTAAATTTTGTTGCTATTTTCTGTTTTACTGTTCTTATTGTCCTGTGCCTTTAAAAAAAAAAAAAAAAAACACCTTTCTGAGGTTAAATGACAGGTAGGTGCCTGTTTTAACTCCATTTGGTAACAGATCCACAATTTAAAATGATGGAATTTGTTTTTTCTTGAAATGTATATTTTTTTTAGTTTTTATTTTTTAGACAGAGTCTCACTCTGTTGCCCAGGCTGGAGTGCAGTGGTGTGATCTCAGCTCACTGCAACCTCTACCTCCCGGGTTCAGGCAGTTCTCCTGCCTCAGCCTCCTGAGTAGCTGGGATTACAGCAGGGTTTCACCATGTTGGCCAGGCTGGTCGCGAACTCCTCACTTGAAGTGATCCTCCCACCTTGTCCTCCCAAAGTGCTGAGATTACAGGCGTGAGCCACCACGTCTGGCTTGAAATTTTTAAATTAAGGGTTGTTTATATAATTTAGTGTGCTAAATAAAGTTAATGAAAGTGTTAGCAATTTTTAAATGAAGAGATATTGGTGAAAATGATACTTTCACTTATATCTAAATCTTGTTTGTTTTCTTTTTCTTCAATGTAGGCCAGAAGCCTGTCTTAGATGTTCATGCGGAACTAGATAGAATTACACGAAAACCAGTTACAGTTTCTCCCACAACACCTACATCTCCTACGGAAGGAGAAGCTTCTTGAAGATACCAAATAAAGCCATTTATTCAGTTTTCTGGGATAATGTAAACATGCCTCTGCCTTTTCCTTCAAAAGTGGAATTAGAAAGCTGGAGTGCTTCTTCAGATGGACTAAATTTATGTCTTTTGTGTGTGAGTGTGTGTGTGTGGTTGCCCATTTTTTAGAAGGAGCTATACAGAAGAAAAATGATTCTACATTATGTAGGATTGCTGTTTGCATTGCCATTTTGCATAAGGAAGTAATCTTTGATTTTGAAAATCTCAAAACTTTTAGATCTGAAATACAACCATGTGATCGTATTCTAAAGGCTATTTAAAACGTAAAAGGGTTTAGGGGAAGGGCAGAAAACATGCAATTTGGGCATTGACTGACTTGGAAGTCTAAGCTTTATTTTAGTTATAACTATTAAAATCATTTTTAAAAATTTGTTAGTTTTGCTGACAGAGAAAAACCGTCAGTTGTCAGATTTTGCACACCAAAATAAATGTACCACCACACACGGAATATGCTAAGAAAACTATCAGATAGCGTTTGATAACACTAGTCATTGTCTCAATCACTGATCCTGTAAGTTGTCACCAAAATATGATTTAGAAATACTGGCCAAGGTGTTTCTTTAACTGAGAAGAAAAGAAAGCACACTGCCTAAATGTGTAAAAGAAAAATGCAGAGGTTATTCAAATGTAAAGAGGTAACAATCTTTGGATTTGTCTATACATATATATATATATGGCTTTGCCTTAATATACCCCCTTTTTTGTTTGTGACTTTCAACTGTAATCAGTTAATAAAGTATTTATTCTCTGCATTCAGGTTCAAATAACTTGTTGCATTCTCTTATGTTTAAATTTACATGTGTCAGGTAATAAATGAGATTCATTAGTACAGTCATCCCTTGGTATCCATGAGGGATTGGTTCCAGGACCCACCTCAGGCACCAAAATCTACAGATGCCCAAGTCCCAGATATAAAATGGCATAGTATTTGCATATAACGTTCACATCCTCCTGTTTACTTTAAATCATCTCTAGATGATAATACCTAATTCACTGTAAATGCTATGTATATACTTATACTGTATTGTTCAGAGGAAAATAACAAAAAAGTGCCTGTTTAGTTGCAATTTTTTTTTTCAAATATTTTCCTTCTGCCGTTGGTTCAATCCATGGATATGGAACCCACAGATAAAGAGGGCTGACTAATTTAAAATGTTTGACCTAATTAGTAATATAATTATTAAGCATTCTGACCTAAGAGATACATGAATACATGACATTCCCTATCCTATAAATTTCCTTAATTTGGGAATTTGCCTTGGTCAACACATCTTCCTTATAGGCATGCCTCAAACTGTAGAATCGTATGTCAGTATATCTAGTAGATAAAAATACAGCCTTTTATCATTTAATGGGAAGAAGCTGATTTAAAAGCTTGGCAGTTGCACTAACACATAGCCACTCCTTTATAGGTGAGAACACCTGTTGCTGATTCCACCTTTTCAATACTCAGTTTTCAATTACTGTTTTAGAAACTTCAGTGGCCGGGCGCGGTGGCTCAAGCCTGTAATCCCAGCACTTTGGGAGGCCGAGACGGGCGGATCACAAGGTCAGGAGATCGAGACCATCCTGGCAAACCCAGTGAAACCCCGTCTCTACTAAAAAAGTACAAAAAACTAGCCGGGCGAGGTGGCGGGCGCCTGTAGTCCCAGCTACTTGCGAGGCTGAGGCAGGAGAATGGCATAAACCCGGGAGGCGAAGCTTGCAGTGAGCTGAGATCCGGCCACTGCGCTCCAGCCTGGGTGACAGAGCGAGACTCCGTCTCAAAAAAAAAAAAAAAAAGAACAAATGGATCTTTTTATTGAAGTTCAACTAAAGAACACATCTGCATATGACCTGAGTCATTTATATAGTTGGGGGCAAAATGGTTACTGCCCTTTAAATTGGTCTTTGTTGCTACTTTGAAATCAATATTCCGAAGTTCTTTTAAACAAAAAGTTGGAAGACAGTACCTCTGTTATCTAACACAATCACTTCATTAAAACTTTAAAATCTATTTAGTCTTAACAGTATTTGATGCCTTATATTTAATATAAATGTTAAAAATATACGAGAGGTTGGGTGTGGGTGGTTCACACCTATAATCCCAGCACTTTGGGAGGCTGAAGGGGGAGGATCGCTTGAGCCCAGGAGTTTGAGACCAGCCTGGGCAACATGAGACATCTTTACAAAAAGTTAGCAGGGTGTGGTGGCACATGCCTGTAGTTCCAGTTACTTGGGAGGCTGAGGTGGGAGGATCGCAACCAGAAAGTCGAGGCTACAGTGAACTGTGATCATGCCACTGCACTCCAGTTTGGGAGATAAACCTTGTCGCAAAAATATATGTATATGATATATATGTATAAATATATATGTATGCATAGATGTGTATGTGTATATGTATATCTACATGTATAAATATAGATATACACGTGTATGTATATGAGAGGATAAAATGGTGTTCATGGACATACAAAAATTTATGAAAACATTTTGTCTGATAAAATATTTGAGGTAGGCCGGGCACGGTGGTTCACGCCTAGTAATCCCATCACTTTGGGAGGCCGAGACGGGCAGATCACGAGGTCAGGAGATCAAGACCATCCTGGCTAACACGGTGAAACCCCATCCCTATTACAAAATACAAAAAATTAGCCGGGTGTGGTGGGGGGCGCCAGTAGTCCCAGCTACTCGGGAGGCTGAGGCAGGAGAATAGCGTGAACCCGGGAGGCGGAGCTTGCAGTGAGCGGAGATTGTGCCACTGCACTCCAGCCTGGGCGACAGTGAGACTCCTCTGTCTCAAAAAAAAAAAGAAAAAAAAAATTTGAGATAAACAATGCCATTGATAAAATCTTTAGTCCAAAAAGGGTTCTGCAAAAAGGGTGGTGAAGATTCTCTCTAAATCAGTACTTGATGAAGTAAGTGGAACTAATGAAAAAAGGAAAACTGCAGACAGTATTTGGTATACTTGGATATATCTGCTACCTTGTTTGCATGTATAAACCAACTCATTCTGTGTGTGTGAGACGTTGAACATGTATTAGAAAATCCTTGAAATTAATTGAGTTGTTACTTCAATTTACTGTAATTGTTCACTCTGGGATTTAGTTTAATCTTAAAACCTTGCATAGATCATGTTTAAATCTGAAACCTTCACGCCTGTAATCCCAGCACTTTGGGAGACCAAGACAGGCGAATCACGAGGTCAGGAGTTCAAGACCAGTCTGGCCAATACGGTGAAACCCCGTCTCTACTAAAAATACAAAAAATTAGCTGGGCGTAGTGGCAGGTGCTTGTAATCCCAGCTACTCAGGAGGCTGAGGCAGGAGAATCTCTTGAAGCTGGGAGGCGGAGGTTGCAGTGAGCCGAGCTCCCACCACTGCACTTCAGCCCCAGTGACAGAGTGAGACTCCGTCTCAAAAAAAAAAAAAAAAAA
>NW_016808905.1:788817-797703 GCF_001698545.2 Rhinopithecus bieti | reverse complement strand
AAATCTGAAACCTATTTTGTACGAATTTTTTACAAGTAAATTTGTTTTAAAACTATTTGTTTTTAAGCAAACTTTATTGAAGTACACAATACAGAAAAAATGTACAAGTGTATGATTTGAAGTATCACAAGGTGACCACATATAACCAGCACCAAAATAAGCAACAGAACATTAGCCAGCCCTCACAGAAGCTTCCAGTGTGCCCCCTCAATCAGTATCCCCACCCACCAAGTAACCACTGCCTAACTTACAAATATGCAGATAAGTTTGGCTTATTTTTAAGCTTTATATAAATTGAATCTTACAGAGTTAATATTATTTTAGTGCCAGGCATCTTTCAATATCAGGTTTGTGGTTAATCCATTTTGTTGCGTGTATCAATAGTTATTGTAGCATGTTATTCCATTGTGCAAATATAGTATCTATTATGCTATAGATGGTTATGTATTAGTTTCCTGTTACTGCAGGAAATTACCACAAATTTGGTGAGTTAAAACCATACAAATTTATTATTTTACCATGCTGGAGGTTGAAAGTCCAAAATAAGCCTCACTTGGCTAAAGTTAAGTGTCAGCAGAGCTGGCTTTTTTGTTGTTGTTGAGGCTCTAGAAGAGTATCTGTTGTCTTTCTGGCGTCTAGAAGCTGCCTGCATTCTTTGGCTCTTGGCCACTTCTCCAAAGCCAGCAGCCTAGCATCTTCAACTCTGCATCCATCACATCACTTTGTTTCTGATCTCCCTGTCTCCCTCTTGTAAGGACTGAAGTGATTAAATTGGGCCCCCTTGAATAATTCCATATACCCTCCCTTAACACTTTCAATATTTCACTGCACTCTCTTGCTTGCATTGTTTCTGAAAAGGAATCAGATGAAATTCTTATCTTTGTTCCTCTAAAGGGGCTTTTTTCCTCTGGCTTCTTTCAAGACTTTTTCTTTAATTTTCTGCAATTTGAATATGATATGCCTAGGTGTAGGTTTTTTTTTTTTTTTTCATTTATTTTCATTTTATTTTATTTATTTTATTTTTTGAGACAAGGTCTCACTCTGTCACTCAGGCTGGAGTGCAGTGACTCAATCAGGGCTCACTGCAACCTCTCCCTCCCAGGCTCAAGCAATCCTCCCATCTCAGCCTCCCTAGTAGCTGGGGCTACGGGCACGCACCACCACACCCAGCTAATTTTTGTATTGTTTGTGAAGACAGGGTTTCACCATGTTGTCCAGGCTGGTCTCAGACTCCTGGGCTCAAGCAATCCTCTTGCCTCAACCTCCCAAAGTGTTGGGATTACAGGTGTGAGCCACCGCACGCAGCCCATTTATCTTTCTTAATGCTTCCTGAACTTCATGGATCTATAGTTTGGTGTCACATTAATTTGGGGAAATTCTCAGTCATTGCTTCAGATATTGATTTTGTTCCTTTCTTCTTTTGATATGCCTGCTATCTATATATTACACCGTTTGTAGTTGCCCCACAGTTCTTGGACATTCTGTTCCTTTGTGTGCGTGTGTGTGCATGTGTGTCTGTTTTCTCTTTGCTTTTCAGATTTGGAAGTTGCTATTGACATGACCTCCAGCTCACCAATTCTTTCCTCAGCTCAGCAATTCTCTCCTTCAGTCCAGTCTATTAGTGAGTCCACCAAAGGCATTCTTTGTTAGCTTTTTCTTAGTCTCTAGCATTTCTTTTTGATACACTCTTAGACTTCACCTCTCTGTTTACATTACCCATCTGTTCTTGCATGTTGTCTGCGTTTTCCACTAGAGTCCTTAGCGTATTAGTCGTAGTTGTTTTAAATTCATGGTCTGATAATTCCAACATCGCTGCTATATCCCAGCCTGGTTCTGATGCTTGCTCTGTCTTCAAACTGTTTTTTGTATGCTTCACACTTTTGTGTTAACAGTTGGATATGATGTACAGTAAAAGGAACTCTGGTAAGTAGTCCTTTAGTGGCAGAGAGAGAGAGGAAGCTCTCTATATTCCTATGATAAGGTCTCAGTTTTAGCAAACCTGTGCTCCTGGGATGTAAACCTCACAAGTGCCTTTCAGTACCCCCACCCCTTTTAGGTGGGACAGGATGTCTAGAAGGGGCTGGAGTTAGGTGTCTCCCTTCCACCAGGTTGGTTTGGCTCTGATATTTTATTTATTTTTTTTATTTTTTGAGACGGAGTCTCGCTCTGTCACCCAGGCTGGAGTGCTGTGGCAGGATCTCAGCTCACTGCAAGCTCCGCCTTCCGGGTTCACGCCATTCTCCTGCCTCAGCCTCCCGAGTAGCTGGGACTACAGGCGCCGCCACCTCGCCCGGCTAGTTTTTTGTAGTTTTAGTAGAGACGGGGTTTCACCGTGTTAGCCAGGATGGTCTCGATCTCCTGACCTCGTGATCCGCCTGTCTCGGCCTCCCAAAGTGCTGGGATTACAGGCTTGAGCCACCGCGCCCGGCCGGTTTGGCTCTGATAAAACCTCAACAGGTAAGACTGTGGTAGAATCGTTTCTCTTGAGGACAGGGCTTGTTAAGAACAGAATACTCTGGCATATTTCAAAATGGTTACTTTTTCCCCCTCCCCTGCCAGAAGCATGAGAGATCTTCACGGTGAGATCTTCACTCTGATCTTCACTGTGAGAACCTGGGAGAGCTCCTAGAGGTAAAACTCACGAAGTGTGGGGACCCTCTTATGACTGGGTCTTTGTAGAATGACTAACTCACACACTTACCCAAACTGAGCCTCTGGGCAATTCATCAATTACAGTTCAGATTCCTCTGTCCCAGTACCGGTTCCCGCAGAGGTGTATGCCCACTGGTTTCTGCTCCGGTAAGTTGTGATTGTGTGTCACCGGTCTGCCTCCAACTTGGGAGGCAGGGGTTTGCCCTGTGACCATTTCTCTGACAGCTTTACTTCTTTTTTTTTTTTTTTTTTGAGACAGAGTTTTGCTCTTGTTGCCGAGGCTGGAGCACAATGGCACCATCTCAGCTCACTGCAACCTCCACCTCCCGAGTTCAAGCAATTCTCCTGCCACAGCCTTCCAAGTAGCTGGGACTACAGGCGCCTGCCAACACGCCCAGCTAATTTTTGTATATTTAGTAGAGACGGGGTTTCACCATGTTGACCAGGCTGGTCTTGAACTTCTGACCTCAGGTGATCCACCTGCCTCAGCCTCCCAAAGTGCTGGGATTACAGGCGTGAGCCACCACGCCCGGCCCTGACAGCTCTACTTCTTAGGACAAAGTGATGACCTCAAAACTCCTTACCTGCTGAACTGGAAATCTTATTTACCCCCCTCAAGATCCTCAGTCATATCTGCAAAGTCTCTTTGCCAAGTCAGGTAACATTTGCAGGTTCCAGGGATTTGAAAGTAGACATTTTTTGGGGCACTGTTACTCAGCCTAACCACAGGATGCCTGGGTGATTTTTAGTATTTCAATTGTTATTATGAACGATGCTGTTGTAAACACTGTTGAATATGTCTGAGGGAAAACATGTTTTCATTTCTGTTGGGTGTATATGCAGGAGTGGATTATTGGGTCCATAGATTATATATGTTTTCAACCTTAGCAGAGAAAGCCAAAGTTTTTCCAAAGTGGTTTTGAGAATTCCCATTCTTGGGAGGAAATATTTGCAATCATAGATCTGAGAAAGGCCCAGTATCCAGAATATATAAAGAACTCTTACAATTCAATAACAAGACAGCCCAATTTAAAGATGGGTAAGGGATTTGAAGAGGCACTTCTCCAAAGGAGATATAAAAATGTAAAATAAGCATGTGAAAAGATACTTAACATCTTTAGTCTTTGGGAATATGCAAATCAAAACCACAATAAGCTACCACTTCACAACCACTAGGATGGCTAAAATAATGAGTGTTGGTGAGCACGTGAAGAAACTGAAACCCCCATCCATTGCTGGTGGGAATGTAAAGTGGTGCAATGGCTTTGGCAAACAGTTTAGTGGTTCTTCATAAGGTTAAATGTTACCATATGACCTGGCCATTCCATGTCAAGGTTTATACCAAACAGAAATGAGAACATATGTCCTCACAGAAACTTGTATACAAATGTGTACAGCAGCATTATTCATAATAGCCAAAAGGCAGAAGCAACTCAAACATCCATCAGCAGACAGATAAATGAAACGATATATCCATACAATAAAATATTACTCAGTCATGAAAAGAAATGGAGTGTTGATGTATGCTACAACATGAATGATCCTTGAAAACATGTTAAGTCAAAGAAGCTAGTCACAAAAAGTCATATTGTGTGATTTCATTTATGTGAAATATCTAGAACAGCAAATGCTCTGAGACAGAAAGTAGATTAGTGGGTTGCTAGAAGGTAGAGAAAGGAGGAAATAAGGAGTGGCTGCTAGTGGGGTTTATTTGGGGGGTAAGGAAAGTAATCTGGAATTATATAGTGGTAGTCGCACAATCTTGTGAATATACTAAAAACTACTGACTTGTACACTTCAAAAGGGTGAATTTTGGGCTGGGCGCAGTGGCTCGTGCCTGTAATCCCAGCACTTTGGGAGGTTGAGGTGGGTGGATCACGAGGTCAGGAGATCGAGACCATGCTTGGCTAACACAGTGAAACCCTGTCTCTACTAAAAATACAAAAAATTAGCTGCGTGTGGTGGCATGCACCTGTAGTCCCAGCTACTCGGGAAGCTGAGGCAGGAGAATCGCTTGAACCCAGGAGGCGGAGGTTGCAGTGAGCTGAGATCACGCCACTGCGCTCCAGCCTGGGTGACAGAGTGAGACTCCTCATCTCAAAAAAAAGAAAAAGGTGAATTTTATGTTAATTATAGATAATTAAAAAAAAAAAATTTCCATAGCTTACCAGCAACATGAGAGTTGCAGTTGCTCTACATCCTTGTCTACACAAACTGTTGACTGTCTGCAATTTTAGACATTCTGCTGATGTATGGTAGGATCTTGTGGTTTAAATTGTATTTCCTTGATAACTAATGAAGTGAAGCATATTTCATGTTTACTGGCCTTTGGATATCCTCTTCTGTAAAGTACTTGTTTAAGAGTCTTGTCCTTTTTGGAGGTGGAGGGGGCGGCTATATGACTTTTTCTTTCTTATTTATTTATTTATTTATTTGAGACAGAGTTTTGCCCTTGTTGCCCAGGCTGGAGTGCAATGGCGTGATCTCGGCTCACCATAGCCTCCGCCTCCCAGGTTCAAGTGATTCTCCTGCCGCAGCCTCCCAAGTAGCTGGGATTACAGGTATGCGCTACCACACCCGGCTATTTTGTATTTTTAGTAGAGGTAGGGTTTTTCCATATTGGTCAGGCAGGTCTCGAACTCGTGACCTTAGGTGATCCACCTGCCTCGGCCTCCCAAAGTGCTGGGATTACAGGTGTGAGCTACCATGCCCGGCCTTTTTCTTATTGTCTCTTTCTCCCTTCCTTCCTTCCTTCCTTCCTTCCTTCCTTCCTTCCTTCCTTCCTTCCTTCCTTCTTTTTTTTCTTTCTTTTTCTTTCTCTTTCTTTCTTTTTTTCTCTCTCTCTCCTTCCTTCCTTTCTTTTTTTTCAGTCTCACCCTTTTATCTCTTCCTTTGTAATATCTTCTTGTTTATTACACCTATACTTCAATACAGAATATTATAGAACCCGTAAGGGGAAACATCTTTAATTATTCCCCATCCCAGAGTAAAAACTTTCAATATTTCACATTTGCTGCATGCTTTCTGCAGAAGACTCTGTCAACAAAAGAAGTACTCCTCAGATGAAAACATTCCTGGAAAAAAAAAAAAAAAAGAAAGAAAAAAGGAAGTGCTCGTTTGCGTTGTTTGTTTGAGATTGGAGTTTCACTCTTGTGCCAGGCTGGAGTGCAGGGCACAATCTTGGCCACTGCAACCTCCGCCTCCCCGGGGTTCAGCAATCTCCTGCCTCGGCTATCCCGAGTACTGGATTACAGGCACGCACCACCACGCCTGGCCAATTTTGGTATTTTAGTAGAGACAGGTCTTTTCCAGTGGTCAGAAGCTCAGGTCTCCAATCCCGACAAGCTGATCCGCCCACATCAGCCTCCCAAAGTGCTGGGATTACAGCGCATGAGCCACCTGCGCCCCCCTGGAAGGCTCTTTTTTTCTAGTCAGTCTTATGTTATGAATTTTATCTATGAATGGGATGTTTAACCTTATCAAATGCTATCTTCACTCTATACAGATTATTTTTCTCTTTTCCACTTTAATGGTATGAGTACATTACTTGGTTTCTTTCTTTTTCGTTTTTTTCTTTTTTCTTTCTTTTTGTGAGACGGAGGTCTCACTCTGTCGCCCCAGACTGGAGGGCAAGTGCGCCCCCCCCGCTATCTCTGCTCAACTGCAAGCTCTGCCCTCCCCGGTTCACACCCCGGCCTACATTACCTTTTAAAATATTAAGCCAGCGGCACCGGTCTCACGCCTGTAATCCCAGCACCTTTGAGGCACCGAGGCGGGTAGATCCCGGAGGTCGAGGCAGATCGACGACCCATCCGGCTGCCACGGTGAAACCCGTTTCACTAAAATAAAAAAAAAAAGCCGGAAGTGGGGAGCGGCGCGTGTGATCCCAGCCCTGCTCGGGACTGAGGCAGGAGAATGGTGGAATCCGGGAGGCGAGCTTGCAGTGAGCCGAGACGGGCGCCACTGCACTCCGCCTGGGCGCCAGCAAGACTCCCGTCTCCAAAAATAAAAATAAAATAAAATAAAATAAAATAAAATAAAATACTAAAATAAAATAAAATAAAAGCCAACCAGGCGCGGTGGCTCACGCTTGTAATCCCAGCACTTTGGGAGGCAGAGACGGGTGGATCATGAGGTCAGGAGATAAAGACCATCCTGGCCAACACTGTGAAACCCTGTCTCTACTGTAAACACTATAAATACAAAAATTAGCCAGGTGTGGTGGTGGATGCCTGTAGTCCCAGTTACTCAGGAGGCTGAAGCAGGGGAATCACTTGAACCTGGGAGGCAGAGGTTGCAGTGAGCTGAGATCGTGCCACTACACTCCGGCCTGAGCGACAGAGCGAGACTCCGTCTCAAAAAAAAAAAAGAAAAATTATGCCAACTTTGTATTCCTAGAAAAATCCCTATGCTGATCTTGATATATTAGTTGTATTGTACTCCTGATTTTGATTTGCTAACTTTTTTAGAATTTTGCGTTATGCTCCTGAGAAAGGCTAACCTGTAATTTTCATTTCCCCTAATGTTTTTGTCAGTGTTTTATATCAAGATTATGTTGACCTCCTAAGACAATTCCGTTTGTGTTCTTCGTAAAGAGTTCATGCAAGATTGCTGTAGTACCTGTCAAATTTGTTTCTGTAGAATGATCAAATGTCACTTTATAAGTCCCCTCATGGAACGGAATAATGAACTTAATGGTAATATCCAGTGTAGTTTTCTTACTTGTGGGCTTTCATTTAGACAGCAATTACTAGCTGTTTAAACTGGCAGAATCCCAGAATATGGGAGTTCTTCCTTCACGTAACGTTTACTAATGTTTTTACTAAATAGATGTTCCCCATGCTGAAATAAGATTGTAGAAAATGATGCCAGGCAATTCTTGCTGAATGTGTGAGACTTATCCTGTGATCATTATCATTTTATAAAATTGTAGGAAAAATGAATGAATCTTTCATTATAATAGGTTAAACTTTAATAAACCCTAGGGAGAAATTCAAGCTATGTATAGTATAGGATAATTTGCTAGAATTCTCACCTCTTCTTTCTTGAGCCACATGGCCTAGAAAATGGCTAAGACATGTGAATACCTTATTTGGAAACATCCTGAAGTATAATTCTTAACTGCTTACAGGAGTTTGGTTTGGTTGAGGAAAATCACAACTATTATGTTGAGAAGCTTCCTTTATCATAGGTTAAGCCAACGGGTAGCAAAATTGGCTTATATGAGGAATTATTTAAAACATTTGGACAACTCTTGTGTCAAATAGGAGCAATGTTTAAAAGAAAAATGAAAAAGTGTATGTCCGTTGCTTAGTAATTTCTTGGGCATCTTATACCAGGAAATGTCAGGAATAGCTGACATTGTATTCTCTTAAGTAACAGGGACATGGCGGGAATGAATAGCAGCCACTTTTGGTTTTACTGTTTTACTAAATTGTAATCTGTATATATAATTAAAAATATGTGGTTATCAATGTGAAGAGGTCCTTGGAATTCAAGGATATTTTTAAAGATATCTGTATTTTACTTGGCTAGACTTAAAAAAATTTTAAACGTATTTCTCAATCAGCTGAAGATAATTAGAGAGTAGATGGCAATAGTCATACTTTGAGAAATTGCAGATACACACACACACACACAAATACTTGGAGAAATTGGGGATACACACACACAGAGCATGAGAGAGAGAGAAAAACAGAGAGGGAGAGAATTACAAACACATACACACATTTGGTCGCACTATATCACCACAGTCTTTTTAGAATTAGTTGGCAACAACTCTTTTCCATCTTATCTTGGGTTAGGAATATTTTCTGAAAAATACAGTAATTCTCAAATTTTTTGGTCACAGGACTGCTTTGCACTCCTACTTATTAAGGACCCCAAAGAGCTTTTGAAAATGTTTGTAATATTCATCTATATTTACCATATTAGAATAAAACATAAAACATTTTATTCACTTATAAATAACAAATAAATTTTTTATGGGTTAACATAAATAACATTTTTAATGGAATATAACTTTCCCCAAACAAAAAATGTATTGAAAATAGTGTCATAGTTTTATATTTTTGTATATCTCTTTAATATCTTGTGTGATAGAAGAACAGCTGGATTCTCATATCTGTTGCATTCAATTTGATGTGTTACGTTGTTTTGGTTGAATTCTATAAAGAAAATCCAGCTTCACAGATATGCAGGTGAAAAAGATAGGAATATTTTAATAGCTTTTCC
>NW_016808905.1:780488-785625 GCF_001698545.2 Rhinopithecus bieti | reverse complement strand
GATCTCAGCTCACTGCAAGCTCCGCCTCCCCGGTTCACGCCATTCTCCTGCCTCAGCCTCCCGAGTAGCTGGGACTACAGGTGCCCGCCACGTCGCCCGGCTAGTTTTTTGTATTTTAGTAGAGACAGGGTTTCACCATGTTAGCCAGGATGGTCTCCATCTCCTGACCTCGTGATCCGCCCGTCTCGGCCTCCCAAAGTGCTGGGATTACAGGCTTGAGCCACCGCGCCCGGCCGCTCCTACCTTTCTTTATCACATCCCTCACTCACATGGTCCAACTGTCCTGGACTAAAATACCCAAATAATGATGGAAGCAAGGAGGTTAAGTGACACACCATCTTTTCCCCCTAATGACACCTAAGAACTAACCCTGCACTGGTTGAGCGCAGAAGCCTTAGCATTCCTTTGCCTTTGTGGCCCTCTGCTGGTGTAAAGAAAATGTGGAGGTTGATGATGTTACTTGCTTATTCTGTAGTCTAGTTTTGTTGGGAGAGGAGCATTGATAAGCTGTCTTTCCTAGGAGATCTCTGATGCAAACTTCTTGCTTATCTGGTATTCTTGGGCACTTTGTGGAATTTGGAAATATTCATACAATTTAAGACTTTTCCTTTGCCTTTCACATCACTGCTCTTGTCTCCTCCTGCTCTTCAACCACTGCTTTTCCTTGGCTCTTCTTCACCGTCTTTCCTACTCCCTCCAAAGTTCTGGCCTCAATCCTCTTCTTCCTATAAGTTCATTCCTTTAGCACTTTTATGGCTGTAACTATTCAGTTCTATGAGTATTTCCCAAATGCTTTATTTCCTCCCTCCAATGCTCCAGATCCTTTTTTTTTTTTTTTTTTTTTTTGGAAACAGAGCTGGTGCCTCAGCCTCTCGAGTAGCAGCTGGGATTACAGTCATGCACCAGCATGCCTGACTAATTTTTGTATTTTTAGTAGAGACAGGGTTTCACCATGTTGGCCAGGCTGATCTTGAACTTCTAGACTCAAGTGATTGGCCCATGTCGGCCTTCCAAAGTGCTGGCATTACAGGTGTGAATCACCACGCCCAGCCTCCAGATCCAAATTTGAAACTATTTATCACAAACTCCACTTGATGCCCTCTGGCACCTCAATCTCAGTGTGCCCTAATCTGAGTTCTTCATCTTCCCTTTGTTGGAACAAATGACCCCAGACCTGGAAATAAGGATTACCAAGTGCCCTTTCAATGTCATACTAGCACGGTAGTTCTCAAAGTGTGGTCCCTGGACCAGCAGCATCACCATTACCTGGGAACTTCTTAGGATTGCAAATTTTCAGGTTCCACCCAAGATCTACTGAGTCTGAAACTCTGGGGGCTGGACCCAGCAATCTGTGGCTTAACAAGCCTTCCAGGGGATTCTGATGATCCCTTAAGTTTGAGAATTAGTGAACTAAAGCAGGGGCTAGCAAACCATGGTTTGTGGGCCAAAGCCAGCCTACTGCCTTTATTTTTTTTTAATTTTAATTTTTAATTTAATTTTATTTTTTTGAGACGGAGTCTCGCTCAGCCGCCCAGGCTGGAGTGCAGTGGCACGATCTCGGCTCACTGCAACCACCGTCTCCTGGGTTCAAGTGATTCTCCCGTCTCAGCCTCCTGAGTAGCTGGGATTACAGGCACCCGCCGTTATGCCTGGCTAATTTTTGTATTTTAGACGGGGTTTCACCATGTTGGCCAGGCTGCTCTTGAACTCCTGACTTCCGGTGCTCCGCCCGCCTTGCCCTCCCAAAGTGCTAGGATTACAGGCATGAGCCACTATGCTCAGCCTATTGCCTGCTATTGTAAAAGTTGTATTGGAACACAGACACATCCATTTGTTAATATATCACCTACAGCTGCTTTTATTTTACAACAGACTTGAGTAGTTGCAACAGAGACCACATGGCTCTCATAGCCTAAAATAGTTACTATCTGGTTCTTTAAAGTTTGCCGGCCCCTAGACTAGAGCATTGTCTACAAAACCCTCCTAAGGGTCATCTGATCGTCTAGGGAAACACAATTTTCTTTGAGTTAGTATTTATTACTGACTTGGTCCCAGATTCTGTAATTAAGGTATTAATTATAGAAAATTGGTAAATTGCAAATGATTTTGTTAGAGGGAGATAAAATGATTTCTCTGTGTTAGAGTTCATCACAAAGCTAACAATTTTATTGTCTGGTAGACCATTAACCAGTTTTGGATATAACCTAGCAATCTTATTCTAGCATTATTTTTTTCTTTCACTGAATAAACACACACACACACACACACACACACACACACCCCTCATATCCTCCTGTAAACCAGTTTTACATTCTTCTGATTACTTGACTAATAAATTAGGTAGTTTTTTTTTTTTTGCAATTTTATAACTTTATTTGATGTATTTGATTTATTTATTTATTTATTTATTTATTTATTTGATTTTGAGACAGCTCCATCACCCAGGCTGGAGTGCAGTGGTTCCATCTCAGCTTACTGCAACCTCTGCCTCCTGGGCTCAAGTGATCCTCCCACCCCAGCCTCTAGAGTTGCTGGGACTTCAAGCGCGCATCATCACACCCAGCTAAGTTTTTTGTATCTTTTTGTAGAGATCGGGTTTCACAATGTTGCCCAGGCTGGTCTTGAACTCCTGGACTCAGGTGATCCACCTGCCTTGGCCTCACAAAGTGCTGGGATTACAGGCGTCAGCCACCACACCTGGTCCTATCCTACACTTTGAATAGATTGTTACCCCTATGTGAGTTTGTAATATCAATTTATTGGTCTTTTAGAAAATACCAGTTTACTGAGTTTCAAGGATCTTCCAAGTATTGATATTTCGTCAAAAAAACACACACAGAGACACAAAACGATCTTCCAAGTATTGATATTTCTTCAAAAAAAATCACACTGTAGCCTGACACCCGTAGTGAACACCTGTAGTCCCAGCTACTCAGGAGGCTGAGATGCAAGGACCATTTGAGCCTAGGAGTTTGAGACCAGCCTGGGCAACATAGGGAGACTGTCTCAAAAAAAAAAAAAAAAAGTCCCATCTGTTAATATTACTACTAATCTCACTAGAAAAGTCTAAGTGTTGGGAAGCTATCAAGCTCACTGGTACATACAAGTGTTCCAAAATGCTTTACTGGAAAGTTCAAATGTTATGAATGGCAACAAATACTGTCAGTTGTATTCCTTGTATTGACAGGCTTATTTTGTTCATTTTTGAGAAAATGTCTGCCAAATACCTAAATCTGGAAACCTGTTCTTTCAAGTAAGATGGTTAAAAAAGTGGCTAGTTTTGCTTACTTATAACTCAACAGCATGAGTTGTTCTCCTAGAGCTGCCATTGTCACTCAGCGCGCAGCAGAAATGCGATATGTGTACTTCCTATCTTATCATATAGAATTGTAAAAGGACTCGTACTAAATGACTGCAGTTTAACAAAATTAATCATTTACTTGTTCATCAAGGGAATTTTTAAGTGAAATTCGCTTTATTTTTTCCCATGTAGTGGTGAAGAATACAATGACTACAAATAGAGTTTGGCACCACTGTCTTGTTTTGTGCTATGGTGCTGGCAGCTTTACTCCACTAGCAGTGCAAACAAATGTCCTCACAGTGAAAAAGGCAAATGACCTCTTAGTAGTCTTTTGAAAATAGTCTACCTTACAGAACCCCTGTAAGGAACCCCTGGTGGTCTACAAAAAATACAAAAATTACCGGGGTGTGCATGCCTATAGTCCCAGCTACTCGGGAGGCTGAGGCGGGAGGATGGCTTGAGCCTGGGTGGCAGAGGTTGCAGTAAGCTGAGATCGAGCCATTGTACTCCATCCAGCTCTGGGCAACAAAGCAAAACCCTGTCTCGGTTGGGCGCAGTGGCTCACGCCTGTAATCCCAGCACTTTGGGACACTGAGGCAGGCAGATCATAAGATCAGGAGATCGAGACTATCGTGGCCAACATGGTGAAACCCCATCTCTACTAAGATACAAAAAATTATCTGGGTGTTGTGGTGCACGCCTGTAGTCCTAGCTACTCAGGAGGCTGAGGCAGGAGAATCACTTGAACCCAGGAGGCAGAAATTGCAGTGATCCAAGATCGCGCCACTACACTCCAGCCTGGCGACAGAGCAAGCCTCCATCTCAAAAAAAAAAAAAAAAAAAGACATGAACAGACAAATAAAAAATAACATAAAAATGGCCCTTGATAAGAAAATGTGATCAGCTTTCCCCATGGGAGAAGTACACATTAAAACTACACTGAGGCCAGGCGCGGTGGCTCACGCCTGTAATCTCAACGTTTTGGGAGGTCAAGGTGGGTGGTCAGGAGTTTGACACCCGCCCGGCCGACATGGTGAAACCCTGTCTCTACTAAAAATACAAAAATTAGTTGAGCGTGGTGGTGCATGCCTGTAGTCCCAGCTACTCAGGAGGCTAAGGCAGGAGAACTGCTTGAGCTGAGAAGGCAGAGGTTGCAGTGAGTCATGATCATGCCACTGCACTCCAGACTGGGCAACAGAGTGAAACTCCATCTTAAACAAACAAACAAACAAACAAAAAACTACACTGAAATATTATTTCTCCCTATCAGAATGAAAAACATTCAAAGGCTTGACCACACTGTTGGAGAGGCAATGGAGAAATACATGCACTTCTTCACTGCTCCTGGGAGTGCCATATAGTATAAGCTCTAGTGAAGGAAATTTGCAGTTTAACAAAATTGCATATGCCTACTCAGTAATGACATGCCTAGGAACTGACCCTAAAGATACAAAAGTAATACAAAAGTATTATTCACAACACAAAAGTAATATTCACACATTTATTAATTATTTGTAACTGCAAAATAGTGGGAACAACCTAAATGTGTATGGATAGGAAACTGGCTAAATAAACTGTGACATAGCTACATGATGGAGTAACTACAATTTTTTCAAGTGAAATTGATTTATATGAACTGACATAGAGTAACTGCTAGGATGTATTGATAAATGAAAATAAAAAGTACTAATATATATGTAACACACATACACATTTGTATCTGTCCCTTTCCACTAAAGAAACACGGGAAAGATAAGCAGAAACTAACAAAATTTGTTACTTACAGTGGAGGGGGGGGTGGGGGGGTGGGAATCAGGGGGAAGGCATAGAGACTGA
>NW_016808905.1:774935-777921 GCF_001698545.2 Rhinopithecus bieti | reverse complement strand
CCTCGTGATCCACCCGTCTCGGCCTCCCAAAGTGCTGGGATTACAGGCTTGAGCCACCGCGCCCGGCCCTGTCTGTAGATTTTTTTAAGTGGTGGCCAAGCGCGGTGGCTCACGCCTGTAATCCCAGCACTTTGGAAGACTGAGGCGGGTGGATCACGAGGTCAGGAGATCAAGACCATCCTGGCTAACACAGTGAAACCCCGTCTCTACTAAAAATACAAAAGTTAGCCGGGTGTGGTGGCGTGCGCCTGTAGTCCCAGCTACTCGGGAGGCTGAGGCAGGAGAATGGCGTGAACCCGGGAGGCGGAGCTTGCAGTGAGCTGAGATTGCACCACTGCACTCCAGCCTGGGTGACAGAGCGAGACTCTGTCAGAAGAAAGAAAGAGAGAGAGAAAGAGAGAAGGAGAGAAGGAGAGGAGAGAAGGAGAGGAGGAAAGGAAGAAAGGAGGAAAGAAGAAAAGAAGGAAGGAAGAAAGGAAAGAAGGAAGGAAGGAAAGAAGGAAGGAAGGAAGGAAAAAAGGAAGGAAGGAAGGAAGGGAGAGAGGAAGGAAGGAAGGAAGAAAAGTGGTAACAGGTGCATATGTAACCAAAGTATAGAGCTTATTTGGTGAATCTTCATCCTCATTCTGGATAATCACACCGGATTCGGTATGTGACATTCCTTATTTCTTTGACCCAGACAGCTTTGTTGAGCCTGGTATCCACTCGCACATCTCATGTGGAGCTCCCATCTCCTTCATGGCGAATTGTGGTGCGCTTCTTGAAGCCACGCCGTGGATGTGCTTGTGAATGTTGATGGTGTATTCTCGGGTCACCACCTCGTTGATGGGGAAACGGCCCTTCTGCTCTTTGCAGGCCTCTTTGCGGGAACCATTCTGCTGGGTTCAAGCTGGAAAGGCGATATTTTATTTTATTTTATTTTATTTTATTTTATTTTATTTTTAAGACAAGGTCTCACTCTGTCACCTAGGCTGAAGAGCAGTGGCACAATGGCACAGTCAAGGCTCACTGTAGCCTCAACTTCCCGGGCTCAAGCGATCCTCCTACCTCAAGCTCCCAAGTAGCTGGGACTACAGGCCTATGCCTCCACACTCAGCTAATTTTGCATTTTTTTTTTTTTTTTTTTTTTAGAGATGGGATCCAGGCTGGTCTTGAACTCCTGGACACAAGGAATCCTCCTGCCTGGATTACAGGCATGAGCCCGATCTATTAATAAGTTAGATAAATCTTTGAAGCATGCTTACTATATGCTTGTGTGAAAGTTATCTTTTTAATTTTTTGAAATTTGTACTTTGACACCAACAAGTGTTACTGCCTCCTATATTACCTCTGTCTGTTATTATTCTCCCTCAATCTCTTTGTTATCCAGACTTGAAATATTGGCACCTGCGCCAATTCCTTCCTTATTCTGTAAACAAATCAGTCCTCAAATCTCACTGGTTTTACTTTCAATGTTCTCTTGGCGCCATCCCCATGACTACCGTCAGAGTTTAAGCTTCTATTCCCTCTCTCCTGAAGTTTTATAACAGCCCTTACCTGGATCTCTGTAACCAGTGTGCCCAAGGCTGCTAGAAAAATATCCCCAAGGAAGAGCTCCGATAATTTCACTCCCCTTCCTAAAACTTGCTGTGGTTCTTCATTACCCAACAATAATGGAAAGGCCCAGTTCCTTAGCTTGATCTTCAAAGCCTTCCAAAATTTGATCTCCAGCTTATATTCCTTAACTACTCTGTCCTTTCCTGTTCCCTTCATTCACTGTGCCTATGCACACTTTCTTTGCCTTCCTTCATACCGCCCTACTGCCTGAATACATTCTGCCCTGTATCTGTATGTCCAAACCGAAGTATAGTTTAACCCCAACTTGAAGCTCCACTGTAGTGATCCTTTTAACTGAAAGTTCTCTCTCTCTGCTCTGAATTAGCAACATATTTAATTTGTATCTCTTCTATAACACATATCTCTTTCTGTTTTGTAACATAGTCCTTTGTGGACATCACTGTGGTATCATTGTAGGATAGCATCTATAATCTAACTTTGTATCCACATTATTGCCTAACTGTGCTAACATCCATAAGAGAGTCAGTGAAAAATTGTTTAGCAGGAGCTGCTGAAAAAATTAAACTCTGAACTGAAAAAGTAGTACTGAGGCAGGATAGGTAGTCAAGGAAGTGCCCATATCCTCAGGACGCAGCAACCGTGGTGACCCGAACAGTCAACACAATAAGCCTTAGCATTTGAATTGTGATTGAACTCAATCGAGCAAAGCTATCTTCAGTAGGGAATTTCTCCTGTAGGCAGTATGGGCACTTTGATTTTACCATCCTCAAACTGACCCTTTGCTCATTATAATAGCATAAAACACACCCCTGGGTGGAGATTTACAATGCTAATGGGACACCTGAGGGATGAACATGCTTGCACAGCTACTGCACATGTGCAGCCAGAGGACCAGCCAGAAGATGCTTACTACTAGGTTGGTGCAAAAGTAATTGTGGTTTTTTCATTTAAAGTAATGGCCAAAACCGCGATTACTCTTGCACAAACCTAACGGTAACACTTCTTCCCACCTCCTTATGAATAATCATGCAAATAATACATGATTAGCAATAATCTCCAGCAATAATCAACGCCGTCTCGTCCTTTTGAGCAGCCTGCCTTGAATTCTCTCTGTCTCTCAGGGTGTGATGTCTATTCTGCATTTAGTTTTCAAAATATTTTTTTCTTTTGCAATAAATTATGCTACATCTCTTTTGCTGTGTCTCTTGTTTAAATTATTTTAAACTAAGAACACAAGAACAGAGGTCTCGCAGCAGCCTCCAACACTACCACATTATTTTTTGAATGTCTGAAATCCCATCAAATGATGTTCCCCAATCTCTTCTTGTGAACGTTTTTCTTTCTTTTTTAAAAAATCAATATCTATTTTTAAAGGAAAACAGTGAATATTCTTTTTTTGTTTTGTTTTGTTTTGTTTTGTTTTGTTTTG
>NW_016808905.1:769443-774574 GCF_001698545.2 Rhinopithecus bieti | reverse complement strand
TGGTCTCGATCTCCTGACCTTGTGATCCACCCGCCTCGGCCTCCCAAAGTGCTGGGATTACAGGCGTGAGCCACCGCGCCCGGCTGAATATTCTTTAAAACCTAAATTTAATGTATCTTCCTTTCTTCTTTTTGTTGTATTTTTTCACCATAAATAAGATTTCTCATTTCAACATAGTGAGTCCCACCATTTGACTATTCAGTTGTTTTCTTTTTTTGTTTTTTTGAGACGGAGTCTTGCTCTGTCGCCCAGGCTGGAGTGCGGTGGCCGGATCTCGGCTCACTGCAAGCTCCGCCTCCCGGGTTTACACCATTCTCCTGCCTCAGCCTCCCGAGTAGCTGGGACTACAGGCGCCCGCCACCTCGCCCGGCTAGTTTTTTTTTTTGCATTTTTTAGTAGAGATGGGGTTTCACCGTGTTAGCCAGGATGGTCTCGATCTCCTGACCTCGTGATCCACCCGTCTCGGCCTCCCAAAGTGCTGGGATTACAGGCTTGAGCCACCACGCCCGGCCTATTCAGTTGTTTTATTCATTAATGAGGGTGACAGTTTTCTGTGTGAATATGCCCATCAAAGGAGTTTCCTATACAAGTATTTGCTCATGAAGCACTAACATTTTTATTTGGTCTTTCAATTTATGAAGAAAACTTAAGGGATGCCCATTTCTTTACCTGGGTGAAATATTAGTCTCTAAATCCTGGACACCCCCAAATCATTCAGAGCAAAGAAAATATGGCACGTCTACTGTCTACTACACAATGGCTTTCACTTTTATCACATTATAAAACAGTGTTTCTCTATGTGGATGGATTTGTTCCCAGATTCACAAGAAGAGCATGTTACAAAAGTATATTCCCAAGGCCCATCCACATTCAGAATCTTTGGGGCTAGATCTCCAAGAATCTTCATTTTAAATTAACATCACAGATGATTCTTTGCCATCTTGGAGTTTATGAATCACAGGCTAAATTCATGTCTTCTTCTAAAAATGCAAAGAGAAGCAGAGACCCCTAGAGAATTGCGTAAGCGTGCCCTAAACGAACCAAGAGGGTTGACGAAGTCTGTTCATCTTCTCTCTTGTCTCAAAGTATCCTTGTTTCTTTGTAACTTTCCCCCAATACTTTATTCTGAAAATCTTTAAATATACAGAAATGCTGAAATAATTGTACAGTGCATACCCATATACTTCACCTAGATACTACCATTAATATGTTACTGCAGTTGCTTTATCAAAAATCTTTGTTTTTTGTTTGCGTTTTTTTTTTTTTGAGACGGAGTCTCACTCTGTTGTCCAGGCTGGAGTGCAGTGGTGCGATCTCGGCTCACTGCAACCTCCACCTCCTGGGTTTGAGCGATTCTCCTGCCTCAGCCTTCTGAGTAGCTGGGATTACAGGCACATGCCACCATGCCCGGCTAATTTTTGTGTTTTTAGTAGAGACAGGGTTTCACCATGTTGGTCAGTCTGGTTTTGAACCCCTGACTTCAGGTGATCCACCTGCCTTGGCCTCCCAAATTGCTGGGATTACAGGTGTGAGTCACTGTGCCTGGCCTATCACAAATCTTTTATCCATCTCTCTATTCATCAACTCATCTTAATTTTGGATGAATTTCAAAGGAAATTTTAGACATCAGTAGTGTCCAATTTGGGGTGATAGTGACTTGAAGAATAACGGGACAATGAATCCTTGTAGCCCTGGTGAAAATACCCTTCTTTTGTTGGACAGAATTGGTGGCATCTTGGCCTTGAGAGGACATTCAGAATGCATGTAATCAAAGACAGAAGGGTAGTTCTGGCTGGTTCAAGGTGGCCCCTGTGGGGCAGTATCTACTTGTCTCTATTCATTTGAATGGGAGCTTTCCTTTGTTACTGGAAGAAGAAAGGGAGGTTTGGGGCCACGGAGAAGATGTAGCAGCTGATGGCAGCAGAAACCCTTCTCTCTTCCGTAGGTTTTGAGACTCCAATGGAGAGATGAGTTAGAAGCTGACGTTTTCTGGGTTTAGCAGCAAGGTTTCGAGTCAGACTGCTTAGGCCTGCATTCCAGCTGCTCCTGGCTGTTTGTCCTTGGATATGATTTCAGCCTCTTGGCCTCAGTTTTCTCATTTGAGAATGAAGGTAACCGACTTTATACTGTTGAACCTACTTTGTATTGTTGTGAAGATACTGTAACTCATCAACTTCAGTTGCTAAAATATAATTGCATTCCTTGACAAGTTCATACAAAATTAACATATGTGACTGTAGCAGTTGGTGACCAAGAAAGAGACAAAGGAAATGATTTTGAAAAGTGAGCCTAAATGGAATTTGGGGAGATGCGGGAGGAAGCCATTCTGAAAGTCCTTACAGACAACTCATTGTACTTAAAATGAAATCCGAATTCTTCTCTTGGTCTGCAAGGCCTCCACATTATCTGGCCTTTGCCTACATCTCCAACATCTCCTTTCCTCCTGTACTTATCCCTAGGGACACAGGCCTTTGGGCTTCAGATTGAGCCAAACTTATTTGGTCCTCGGGACATTTGCACTTGCATGAAAGGGTCTCCCCAGAACTTTTCAAGCCTGGCTTCTCATACTTTGAGTCTCATTCAACTCAAAGATCATGGTCCTCAGAGAGGCCTTTCCTGACCACTCAGTTTAGTAGTGGCCATTTAAGTTGAGCACCCAATTCTCCATCCTTTTCTCCTTCTCCTTCCTCTTCTCCTCCTCCTCCTCCTTCTTATTTTAACTAAATTTACCAAGCCACCAGAGGCGCTGAATCCTTTATTTTCGTGTCATATTTTCACATCACACTATTTTCACGTCACTTATCACTATCTGAAATTACTATTCATCTGTTTTCTTGTTTATTGTCTGTCTCTGTTACGAGGGATCCTGTGATTTTGCGTGGTACTTGGCTGTCACCCAAGCACCTAGAACGGGGTTCACTACACACTGAGAGTACGCAAAAATACTAAGTGAATGAACGAATGTCAGGATGAAAGATGGAGGGAGGTGAGAAACCCATCAAAGGCTCACAGAAAGAACTCAATCCTTGGATGAAAATAGGAAGAATCCCAAGAGCTAACAGGCAAGCTTGCTGAGACAGGGCACCCGGCGGGCCGAGGGCGGGGGCGGGAAGGGGCGGAGTCGGGCGGAAGAAGGGGAAGAGGCCCAGGAAGTGACGGCCGCCTCCCCGCTACTGGGGACTTCTGGAGTCCGAGAAGTCAGCGGCCCGGTTGCTGCGGCCGCCGTGCTCACCGGCCCGAGGCGATGGAGAACGGAGCGGTGTACAGCCCCACTACGGAGGAGGACCCGGGCCCCGCCAGAGGCCCCCGGAGCGGCCTCGCTGCCTACTTCTTCCTGGATCGGCTCCCGTGGCACCGGCGCGTTCTCAAGGGCTTGCAGCTGGTGAGTCCGCGGTCAGGGAGGGCGAGCCCAGGCCGGGGAGCGGGGTCTGGCCCGGGCTTGGGAGGCCGCCGAGCTGCTTCGTTTCAGCTTGGTTGTTCAGTAAGAGGCGGTTTCCGCACCTCTAGTTCCTTTCCTCTCCGCCTGGGGAAGGGGGCGTTACCCTCCGCCCTTCCGCCGGGCGGCCCCCAGTCCCGCGGCTCTCCCCATCGGGATCCCACGACCTGGGGCCACCCAGTATTAGGCGGGCTCAGGAAATGCGTCGGAGACCCAAGTCAGCCACTTCAGCATCTTTCACCCATCCTCTGTAGCGACTTTCCTCTCTTCTCCCCGCTGCTACTCTGCATTATCGCCCACAGTGCCTGTATTTAGACCGTGAAGCGCTTTGTGTTTATCTTTCTCTAGCTCTTGCGGTTTTCCTGCGGCGAGCCCATGGGGGCAGCTTAACTTGCTGGACAAAGTCCTGCGATACCACGCGTGGCATTGAGATGTGTGTGTGTGTCCAGTAAATTGTCTTCTAAAAGTTTTATATTGATTGGAAAATAATTTCAAAATTGAGCAATAGGGATTCTCAGTGGAAAGTCAAAAGGACAGCTTTTTGTGAGTATGTGCGGACAGCAGAACTAGGACATGGTATGCATCTTTCCGTTTTATTGAGTTTATTTTAAGCAGTTAAAGTACCATAAACCTATTAGTGAAAACATCAAAGCATCTTTGGGATTTAAATTATTCACTTTACAGTCGTGTTGAGCTCCTATGTACTATTTCAACCACTGATGAGCAACATTTTCTGCAATAGAACCAGTTTAGGAAAAATCCGAATGCTTACAATGTTTATGAGTTTTGTTTCGTCTTGCTTTGTTTTGTTTTTTAACCATTCTAAGTAAAAATTAGCTCTTTGGTTTCCTTGGAAATAAATTCTTACAACTCAAATGACCAGAAGTTAAATTCTTAGAACTCAGGTGACCTACTTTTATTGAATAGAAAAACAGAAGTCGGAAAATCGGCTGCTCAGCGATCAAAATGATCACATCTGCTGATGACTGGGAAATCATTTGAAAGCAAGGGATAATGCGGCCTATGGAACCCAGTAGGAGCTGGCCTTATCTTTCTCTCCAGTCTCCCTGTAGGTAGTTCCACACTGGCCACCTTTAATTTATTACGAGGCATCAGGGGCTCCTCCCTGCCACTGTTCCTTTGCATAAGCTGTTCCTGCTACCTTCTTCCTTCTGCTCTTCTCTGGTCAGCTGTCACATGATTTTTAGGTATTAGCTGTATTTCTCTGCATTAAAGCTAAAATTTTCTACGTGAATAGAACTCTTTAGAACAGAAAAGAATATTCATCTGAAACTTTTTTTTTTTGATACGGAGTCTTGCTCTGTCGCCCAGGCTAGAGTGCAGTGGCGCGATCTCGGCTCACCGAAACCGCCTCCCCGGTTCAAGCAGTTTTCGTGCCGGGTAGATGGGACTACAGGCACGCACCCCCATGCCCGGCTGATTTTTTTTTTTTTTTTCCTGTATTTTTCATGGTGACGGGGTTGATCAGGCTGGTCTCAAACTCCTGACTTAAGGTGATTTTCGCTCCCCGGCCCTCCCAAAGTGCTCGGATTACAGGCGTAAGCCACTGCGCCCAGCCCATCTGAAGCATTCTTGCTGCTCAAAAAAATCATCTGTATTGGTTTGCTGCCCACAAAATCTCCTGTTTTCACTTGCCTTTATTTTTTTTCTTTCTAATAAAAAGTGGCAAAGCTA
>NW_016808905.1:764812-767775 GCF_001698545.2 Rhinopithecus bieti | reverse complement strand
TTTTTGAGACGGAGTCTCGCTTTGCCGCCCAGGCTGGAGTGCAGTAGCCGGATCTCAGCGCACTGCAAGCTCCGCCTCCTGGGTTCACGCCATTCTCCGGCCTCAGCCTCCTGAGTAGCTGGGACTACAAGCGCCGGCTACCTCGCCCGGCTAGTTTTTTTTTTTGTATTCTTTTTAGTAGAGACGAAGTTTCACCGTGTTAGCCAGGATGGTCTCGATCTCCTGACCTCGTGATCCGCCTGTCTCGGCCTCCCAAAGTGCTGGGATTACAGGCTTGAGCCACTGCGCCCGGCCCTTTCCACTCGTAAAAATTTTTTTTCAAACCTCTGAGGCTCCATGGGGTTTGCTGTTACAGAACTGAACATTGAAGGGATAGAGATTGGAGCCTGTATACAGAGGAGATTAGAGATAAAAGAACGTAGCTTCTCTGTCTCTTGAAGTTACATAGCTGTGTCTACCATTCAGATATGACCTAAATTTTTTTAAAACCCTAAGCATCCCCCAACTACCATTCACCCTTCCAGAGCTTAAGAAGAAATGCTCAGCTGAGAATTCAGTATAAGGAGTTACTGGAGTCCTAACTGTATGCAGTTTTTCAGTTTATACTATCCTTAGATTTGTCCATATGTTCATGTTTTATTTTGTGAATTTTTTTGAGGGAGTTTTTGTTTTAAGGGGAGAATTGACGTTTGGTAACCTAATTGCTTGCTGATATGCTGGTGCAGTGACCTAAATATGTGTAATTTTCTGTGCAACAAGCTCCACATTGTGTCCGTGCAGTCGGTTGACTGCCCTGATAGCTGCACAGTACTGGGATTCTAGTGGCTCATCTGGCCAGCAGTTTTAGAAATCGCCAGTGATTTTTCAATTTATTACATTATAAATGTTGCCCTATAAGTACCAAGAAACAAATTACTTAGAAGCATTTCTTATATTAATGCTCTTTTCATTATGAAAACTGATGTGTAGTAAATTGAAATGTTCTATTTTTACCTTGAGGAAGATCCATAATGTCAGCAAATTATATCTTTGAACGTTTGTAAGAGTAAATATTTGCCTAAGGCAAGGGAGGCCTGGACTGTTTCTTCAGACCAATGGATTTTTAAATTTGAACTTTACTTACAACCACAAGGTTTTTAATAGTAAAGTTCATTAATTTATAATTCATATCATTTTGTAGATGGAGCCTTATAATTAATGACAAATATTTGAAAGTTCTTTTTATAAAATATAAGTAGTAGACTGTTAAATTAATGGAGAATTCGTATTTAATATAGTGACCATTTTAAGGAACACTTGAAATTTCAGAAAAGGTAGTGAAACTGAGGCCGGGTGCGGTGGCTCATGCCTGTAATCCCAGCACTTTGGGAGGCCAAGGCGAGCAGATCACAAGGTCAGGAGATCGAGACCATCCTGGCCAACATGGTGAAACCCCGTCTCTTTTAAAAATACAAAAATTAGCTGGGTGTTGTGGCGTGTGCCTGTAATCCCAGCTACTCAGGAGGCTGAGGCAGGAGGTGGAGACTGCAGTGAGCCGAGATCGTGTCACTGCACTCCAGCCTGGCAATAGGAAAAAGAAAGGTAGTGAAAAAAAAAAAGGAAAAAGAAAGGGTAGTGAAACTGAAATGGAGAGACAGATGCAGGATAGTAATTATCCAGTGTTTAAATAACCAGAGCTGTAAGATCATCTTTCAGTCACTGAGACTTCCCAAATCTGTTGATGCTAGCAAATTGTTTTTAATGTATGATTTAATACATTAAGGGAAATATACAGAACTGTGGGTTTAACTTCACAAAGCCAGTCTTACAGGGAAAAGCTACACAAACATACATACTCGTAAAAGGAATTTAACAAACAGTGTTTCATGGGGAGAGGAAGTACAGAGTGGGAGTCAGAGACTTGGAGTCTTGTCTGCGTGGAGCTAACTTGGGGCTTAATCTGTCAGTAGCTTAATTCCATCTTTGTAAACATGACGGTGGGAGACTATGCCCTCTAAGGGCCCTCCTGACATTAAAAGCTTGATAATTCCCTTAATAATATTTGGGTAAAATTTTATGTCATTAAAAGGAGTTACGTTGGGTATACAGTTGTTAGGTACTTAGCTTAATATTCAGTAAGCAATATTTAGTGTGATGACTTCATGCTATTGAGAACAAAACTGTTTGCCAAAAAATAATAATTGAGCCTTTTTACTTATGGGTTACATTTACTATGAACTTCTTAGCTAATTCAGTGACATTTTTCTCTCTTCCTATTCTTGACCACTTTGGCATTTAATGCTGGCGACCACTCATTTCTTGAAATTCTTCCTTCAACTTTTACACTTTTTTTTTTTCTTCTTCAAGATGAAGCCTCGCTGTCACCCAAGCTGGAGTGCAGTGGCGCAGTCTCAGCTCACTGCAACCTCTGCCTCCCGGGTTCAAGCGATTCTCCTGCCTCAGCCTCCTGAATAGCTGGGACTATAGGTGCGCACCACCATGCCCAGCTAATTTTTGTATTTTTAGTAGAGACGAGTTTCATTACGTTGGCCAGGCTGGTCTCAAACTCCTGACCTCGTGATCCACCCGCCTTGACCTCCCAAAGTGCTGGGATTACAGGCGTGAGCCACCACGCCTGGCCAACTTTTACTCTTTTTCTTTTTAATGCAAAAAAGCGTCTGCTGGCCGGGTGCGGTGGCTCACGCCTGTAATCCCAGCACTTTGGGAGGCAGAGGCGGGTGGATCACAAGGTCAGCAGATCAAGACTATCCTGGCTAACACGGTGAAACCTTATCTCTACTAAAAATACAAAAAATTAGCTGGACCTGGTGGCGGGTGCCTGTAGTCCCAGCTGCTGGGAAGGCTGAGGCAGGAGAATGGTGTGAACCTGGGAGGCGGAGCTCTCAGTGAGCCAAGATTGAGCCACTGCACTCCAGCCTAGGCGACAGAGCAAGACTCCGTCTCAAAGAAAAAAAAAAAAAAAA
>NW_016808905.1:755808-761433 GCF_001698545.2 Rhinopithecus bieti | reverse complement strand
AATTTTTGTATTTTTTAGTAGAGACGGGGTTTCACCATGTTAGCCAGGATGGTCTCGATCTCCTGACCTCGTGATCTGCCCGTCTCGGCCTCCCAAAGTGCTGGGATTACAGGCGTGAGCCACCGCGCCCGGCCATCTGGGATGTTTCTAGTTTGGGGCTACTATGAACAAAATTGTTATAAACACTCACGTACCGGTTTTTGTACAAACGTTAAGTTTTCATTTCTCTGAGATAGATGGCCAAGAGTTCTGTTCCTGGGTCATATGGTAGATATATGCTTAGTTTTTAAACAGTTCAGCCGTGCTGAACTGTTGTTCAGGATGACTGTACCCTTGACTCTTTTTGATGAAAATGTTTTGTAGGATAAGATATTTACTATTACTATGAAATGTATCTGTTGATTTTGGTAACAATCTTGTTGCCATTAACCTGTCTGGTTGCTTCTACTGACCTGACTGGTGTGAGAAGGGAATTCCCTTTAGCCTGTAACTTAGGTCATCAGTCGTTTTGATGGTTTTGGCCCTCAGCAGGAAATTCCCTCAGCTTCCACAAAACGCACACAAACTGCCCAAGCAAAATATTCTTCTTCACTCTCTTCCCTTCTATTTCTAGAGAAGAGTTAGCCCCAAACCTGAGCCCTGAATCCTATCTTTAGAGAGCCATTTTTCTACCTCTGTCTTTAGATCGACCCATCTTACTGGTTTCTGCGTAAGTATTTAAACATGCTCAGTTCTCTCCCATGTTGAAATTCCCTTCTCTTTGACCTCATCCACTACTGCCCTATCTGGCCATTCTTTCCCAGCCACACTTACTGCCTATGCTGTCTCTCTTTCACTGCCTTACCCTCCCCTTATTTCCCAATACACAGTATTGTCATCGAGCTTCTCTCCCCGACTACCCTGGAACTTTTCTTGCTGATGTCACCGGTAACCTTCTTATAGCTCAATCTAAGGTAGGTGTTTCAGTGTTGTTACTACTTGACCTCTAAGTAGCATTTAGCACTCTTGATTACTTGTGCATGTGTGTGTGTAAATACTTTTTTCTTGTTTACTACCCCTTTGATTGCTGCTCCTGGTTGTCCTTTGCTGGTTTTTTCCCCTCTGCATATCCTAGAAATCTTCAGATTCCTCACATTTCCACGTAAGGCTATCTTTCCTCCTTTGGGTCATCTCACCCTCCCACTCTGCTGCCTCCCCCATCTTTATCTGCATGTTAGACGTCTCCTTTGAGCTCCAGACCATGTATTCATTTGCTTTCCAACTACATCTTCACCTAACTCTTCCACAGACCTCCTCAATCACAGCGTATTTAAAACTGAATTTATTCTCTCCCCAGCACCCTTGCCTTTTAAAAAGAAAAAAACCTGACTGTTTCTTCAGTGAGGACCAGTATGTTAGTATCACATACAGAGCAGTTGGAAGTAGTTAAAACCCACTTGCGTGTAATTGAGTTGCCAAGTTAACCAGAGTTAACATTCTCCGCTCACCATACCAAGCATCCTGGCCTCACACTGGTCACCCACAGCCTGCCATGGCCAGTAGGCGTCTCATTAGCACACCCAAACTCTTGCTTCTGTTATCAGTTGAGTTGTGTTGTTCCCATACTGGTTTATGCTAACTATACTTTTATGGCCATACAGTTAAATACTACAAAGCTAAAACTGAGTGTGAAAAGGAATTGCTTTTTTAAAACTAAATTGAATGCTTTGGAAAGACTGAAAGATAAGTTACTACAATATTTATCTGCCATGGAATTAAGGAAGAGCAAGGCAACTGTAAAAGGCTGGTAAAACTAATCTGACTCTAGAAAGATTCTGAACTCTGTTTCTCAAGTGTTTAAGATGTCACTTCACTTCAGATAACATCAGTCTGGAAGTGGTAGTCCCTAGATGATGAAAGTGAGTAATGCAGAAAATGTGGAATTCCAGTCAGTAGACCCATAAAGAAAAAACTCACTTCAAAAGATTGTTAATAAATGTGCATTTTTAAGTTAAAATGTTTAAGGTACATATGTGTTATCTTATGTTCCATATTATTTGTACGCATCTTGTCTGATACGAGCTTTTGCATCCTGTGCGATAAGAGCTTCTGCTGCATCTCTCAGTGATTGCCACTCTTCTCCATTGCTACTGTCTACTCGCTATTATTTGCCCTGATTTCCTACATCAGCTTCCCAGTTGGATGTCCACCCCAAGGTTTGCTTTACCTCTGGTGCCTTCTCCATATTGTAGCCAGTGAGAACTACTGAAAGCATAAACCTGATCATTGTCAACCTTTACTTTAAAACCCTTAAAATCCAGATTCTTTAATTAATGAGGACATTTAGATCCGGCCTCAGCTTACCTCTCTAGCCTCATGTAATAATTTTTGTGCTGCCGTTCTCTTCCCTCAAACTCTATACTTGAGCCGTGTTGATTTGACTCACTTTGGCAGTTCAGTTGGAGGTCAGGGTGTGTTGTCTGTATGTTGGGTCGGGGGGCAGGTGCCATGCTCTCATTTCTGGGCCTTTCTATGTACTGCTTCTCTGCTGGGAATTTCTTTCCTCAATCTTTCATCCCCCAAACTGACTCCATTCTTCAGGCCTCAGCTTTCTCCTTCAGGAAGCCTTTCCTGACCCCAAAGTTGAGCTTCTCTCCTGTGTGCTTTTATAACAATATTATGTATTTCCCTTGTTCTGGCATTAGTACACGATGGGTTAATTCTTTATTTACCTGTATTCCCTTCAAATCGGCCAAACTGTAAGTTCTGTGTAGGTGAGGTTTATTCATTAATCTTGTTTGCCATAGTCTCCTCATTGTAAATATTTAAATATTTGAGTAAATGTATTATTCAGAAACAGCTTTCTAAATACTGTAGGTTCTCTGAAAAACACTTAAGTAAAATGTTTTGCTTCATTTGTAGTTGCTGTCTCTGCTGGCCTTCATCTGTGAAGAAGTTGTATCACAGTGTACTTTGTGTGGAGGACTTTATTTTTTTGAGTTTGTAAGCTGCAGTGCCTTTCTTCTGAGTCTCCTTATACTGATTATGTATTGCACTCCATTTTACAAGAGAGTTGATACCACAAAAGTAAAATCATCGGTAAGCATGAGAAAATATCATCCCCATATTAAGAGCATAGCTATTTTGTAATCTGGCATAGTTTTATTGTTTAAAGCAGTAATGTTTTCAAAACTCAGCAACATGAAAAGACAGTATCCCTTGTTCCAACTGGCTCTGCTTCTAAGCACCTCTGTTTTTTGCTACCGAGGGGATGATAGAGAGGGAAAGTGAGATCAGAGTGAGAGTGGCAGACACTGCCAATAGTTTACAGCTATTGGTGGTTTAATGTAATTCACATTCGACTTAAAAAAAGCCTAGGATTTTGTCACTTCTGATTTCTCACTTTTGAGTGTCACTCATTGGTTCTACAATTATTAATTGTGTGCCTTTATTACATGCCAGGCATTTATATGCTAGACACTGGAGATAGAGTAGTGAACTAATGTGAAATATTTCTGGAGCTTTAAAATAAAACAACATTTAACGCTTAAAGCTTCAGTGATCAGGGAAAATAAAACAACATGTAATTCTTCCTATATTTTGCTTTAATGGTATTATGAAAAGTTGTCTATGAGTGAATTAAGAATGTATTTGTTGAATTTATTCATACATTTTCTTATAAAATAAAACTACTTGAGAGTCTTATTTTTTACAAAATTAGAAATGCTTAACTTTTTAACACTTAGTATGCTGACCTGATAAGGTTTTTTGTTTTGTTTTGTTTTTGCAATGGTGTCTCACTCTGTTGCCCAGGCTGGAGTGCAGTGGTATGATCTCAGCTCACTGCAGCCTCTGCCTCCCAGGCTCAAGCAATCCTCCCACCTTAGCCTCCCCAGTACCTGGGACTATAGGTTTGTACTACCACACGTGGCTAATTCTTATATTTTTTTAGAGACGGAGTTTTGCCTTGTCGCCCAGGCTGGTCTCAAACTCCTGGACTCAAGTGATCCACCCCCCTCAGCCTCCCAAAAGTGCTGGGATTACAAGCGTGAGCCACCATGCCTGGCCCTGACCCTATGTTTTTGAGTATAGTTGAATGTGTGAGATGACACATGAAATAATTTTTATTTATTTATTTTTGAGATGGAGTCTTGCTCTGTCGCCCAGGCTGGAGTGCAGTGGCACAATCTCGGCTCACTGCAACCTCCGCCTCCCAGGTTTAAGCGATTCTTCTGCCTCTGCCTCCCAAGTAGCTGGGATTACAGGTGTACACCCAGCTAATTTTTGTATTTTTAGTAGAGATGGAGTTTCACCATCTTGGCCAGGCTGGTCTTGAACTCCTGACCTCGTGATCCACCCGCCTTGGCCAACCAAAGTGTTAGGATTACAGGCATGAGCCACTGCACCCGGCGAAATAATTTATATAGTTACTGAATTTAACAATTGAGCAATTTACTTCTTTTTTTTTTGGTTTTTGTTTTTTTTTTTGAGACGGAGTCTTGCTTTGTCACCCAGGCTGGAGTGTAGTGGCCGGATCTCAGCTCACTGCAAGCTCCGCCTCCCGGGTTTACGCCATTCTCCTGCCTCAGGCTCCCGAGTAGCTGGGACTACAGGCGCCCGCCACCTCGCCCGGCTAGTTTTTCATATTTTTTAGTAGAGACGGGGTTTCACCGGGGTTTCACCGTGTTAGCCAGGATGGTCTTGATCTCCTGACCTCGTGATCTGCCCGTCTCGGCCTCCCAAAGTGCTGGGATTACAGGCTTGAGCCACCGCGCCCGGCGAGCAATTTACTTCTTTAGTAGCATTTGAGTTGTCAGTAGTAGTTTGTGAAGAGTTGTACGTGTCAGCGTTGGCAAAATAATCCACATTTTTGAGGGAAGGGATTATGGTAGATTTTGAACTTTTTTTTTTTTTCTTTTTGAGACGGAGTCTTGCTCTTGTCGCCCAGACTGGAGTGCAGTGGCAGGATCTCGGCTCATTGCAACCTCTGCCTCCTGGGTTCAAGCAATTCTCCTGCCTCAGCCTCCTGAGTAACTGGGATTATAGGCATCCGCCATGGCTAATTTTTGTACTTTTAGTAGAGAAAGTGTTTCGTCATGTTGGCCAGGCTGGTCTTGAACTCCTGACCTCAGGTGATCCGCCTGCCTTGGCCTCCCAAAGTGCTGGGATTATAGGCATGAGCCACCGCAGCTGGCCTTTTTTTTTTTTTTGAGACAGGTCTCGCTCTTTTGACCAGGCTGGAGTGCAGTGGCATGATCAAGGCTCACTGTAGCCTTGATCTCCTGGTCTCAAGCAATCCTTGTGCCTCAGCCTTCTGAGTAGCTGGGGAGTAGCTGTGACTACAGGTGTGTGCCACCACTCCCAGCTACTCTTTTTGATTTTTATTAGCGATGAGATCTTGCTATGTTGCCTAGGCTGGCTTTGACCTCCTAGGGTCAAGCAGTCCTCCTGCCTTGGCCTTCCAAAGTACTGGGCTTAGAAGCGTGAACCTATGCCTGGCCCGATTTTGTGCTCTTACAAATAAGAAATAACAGTATAAAAACAAACCAGTAAGATTTTTTTTTTTTTTTTTTTTTTTTTTTTTTATCAAGGGACTATGCTTTCTCCCCAGCTCGGGGGGGGATGTGCTATATAACACACCTCCTA
>NW_016808905.1:752281-755407 GCF_001698545.2 Rhinopithecus bieti | reverse complement strand
CCTCCCAAAGTGCTGGGATTACAGACTTGAGCCACCGCGCCCGGCCGCAAACCAGTAAGATTCTATTATTTTAGATTAATAAGAAGCAAGCATTAAATTATATATTGATTATACACCTAAGATAGTTACTTTTTCTGTATAACCTTTTGTACCTCTTGAATTTTGTGCTATAGGAATCTATTGCCTTTTTATAAAAATATATTCTAAGTTAAAAAATAGACTGGAGTGGTGGCTCACACCTGTAATCCCAGCACTTTGGGAAGCTGAGGCAGGAGGAGCACTTGAGGCCAGGAGTTCAAGAGCAGCCCGGGTAACTTAGTGAGACCCCATCTGTACAAAAAAATGAAAAAATTAGCTGGGCATGGTGATACGTGCTTGTAGTCCTAGCTACGCAGGAGGCTGAGACAGGAGGATCAAGGCTGCTGCTGTGCGTTATAAATCACACCATTGCACTCCATCCTGGTGACAGAGTGAGACTCTGTCTCAAAAATAAATAAATAAAGTTTATACCAAACAGTTAAAAATTAACTTTGAAAAACAAGTAGAGTCTGAACCAAATCTATCAAGCATTTTATGAGCACATATACACAGTTCTTGGTATAGTCAGTATGTGACCATTCTGTCATCCGGGCTGGTAATATAGGTAGCTGCTGTCAGCATGGATGTACTGTGTGCCAATTACTTTATGTGCTGTGATTTAGAATCCTTACACCTTATGCTCCATTTCTCTTTGAGGAAACTTAGGTTCAGGGTGATTAAGGAACTTGCCCAAAGTTAACACAGCTAGGATGGAAAATAAACTGGATTTGAACTCAAGGCAAGCGCTTACACTACACTCTGTGACCTAGGCAGACTCTGTTTTTTTTTTAAATTTTTTATTTCACTTTAAGTTCCAGGATACATGTGCAGAACGTGCAGGTTTGTTACATAGGTATACATTTGCCATGGTGGTTTGCTGCACCTACCAACCTATCATGCTAGGTTTTAAGCCCCGCATGCATTAGGTATTTGTCCTAATGCTCTCCCTCCCCTTGCCCCCCACCCCCCGACAGGCCCTGGTGTGTGATGTTCCCCTCCCTGTGTCCATGTGTTCTCACTGTTTAACTCCCACTTATGGGTGAGAACATGCGGTGTTAGGTTTTTTTGTTCCTGTGTTAGTTTGCTAGGAGCAGAATCCTGTTAGAACCAATGCCCTACCATCTTGAGGTGCTGTCATGGCTAATACCTTAAGGCACTATAGGAATCTCTATGACAATGACAACAGGACTCATTTTTTTTATGAAATATATATTAAGAGGATACAGATACTCCTTAGAATTTTTGTTAATTATATTTGTAGTCTTTGGACATTTTCTTTTTTACAGATGAATATACCATAAGATTTAGACAAGGGAAAAGTTCTCAAGTATCTGAGCTGGTGATTTATAGTTTGAATGTGTAAATATAAATATATATATAGACACACACACACCAAATTCTGACTGGAAAAATTTATATTAAAAAAATTAAAAGTTGAAATCATTTTGTCATTTCTTATTTCAACAGTGAAATATCACCACCATAAAATATTTTAGAAATGTTTAGTTTTATTTTAATGCTGCATCTGTAGTGTTTAAAGCACACTGATCAGGAAACGGTATTATAATATTGTCCAGTTTAGTATCATTTTGACAAGAAACAACACTGTAATATTGACCAGTATAGTATAATGGTGTAACCTGAAAACACTTGTTATATCAAACTTGAGCATTTAAAAGTCATTTTAGAGTAAATACTAGTTTAAAATACTGAGAAAAAAGAAAATTAGTCCTTTCATCCTAAAATAGCTTTTGTATTATTTTGCTGTATTCAAGTCTTTTGTTTCCATTCATAGGTGTTTTTTAAAATTTCAATGATTTGTAATCATAGAACATATATTCTACTTTTACCTAATATCATAAGGATTTCATGCTTGTTTGCATGGTTTAAAATCACTTTTACTGTCTGCATATTAATACACTTAGATTTTAAATATTTTTTCATGCAAGAGAGGTTTTCTGTTTTAGAGGAATGTGTTTTGAGTGTGTGGTAGTGGTGGTGCCTAGAGAGGAATAATTTTTTTTTTTTTTTTGAGAAGACGTCTTGCTCTGTCGCCAGACTGGAGTGCAGTGGCACAATAGGAGCTCACTGCATCCTCCACTTCCTGGGTTCAAACGATTCTCTGCTTCAGCATCCCAAATAGCTGGGATTACAGGCGTGTGCTACCACACCCGGCTAATTTTTGTACTTTTAGTAGAGACGGGGTTTCGCCATATTGGCCAGGCTGATCTCAAACTCCTGACCTCAGGTGATCCGCCCACCTCGGCCTCCCAAAGGAATAATATTTTTTAAGAGAATGTTTTCTGTCCCATGCCATTGCAGTCATAGTCTATTAAGAACAACAGTAGCCAACATTTTTGGGACATTTACATTTACTAGTGGCATATAGCTTGACATTTACATTTACTAGTGGCATAGCTCAGATCTGAACTCAGGTAGACTGGCTCTAGAACCCATGTTTGTTGAACACTGCATTATTGTCTCAAAATGATTGTCTTATTTCAATTAACTTGAATGTATTCTAAATATTAGTAAATAGAATTTTATATTTATATGCAATAAATTTGAAATAATCAAAGGAATTAAAAAATAAAGTACTACAAGGAAACACCTTTTAGAAGCAGAGAAACCCTCTTTTTTTTTTTTTTTTTTTTTTTCTTTTTGAGACAGAGTTTCGTTCTTGTCCCCCAGGCTGGAGTACAATGGTGAGATCTCGGCTCACTGCAACCTCTGCCTCCCAGGTTTAAGTGATTCTCCTGCCTCAGCCTCCCAAGTAGCTGGGATTACAAGCGCCTGCCACCACACCCATCTAATTTTTGTATTTTTAATAGAGACGGGGTTTGACCATGTTGGCCAGGGTGTTCTCGAACTCCTGACCTCAGGTGATCCACCCACCTCGGCCTCCCAAAGTGCTGGGATTACAGGCGTGAACCACTGTGCCCGGCGAGAAAACCTCTTACATTTTTTATAAATGTTAAGTGAGTGATTGACAGTTTAGGAATTTTGTGTTAAATAGTTTTATTGATTTTTTTTTTTTTTTTTTTTTTT